>NW_009693218.1:4176-4494 GCF_000703405.1 Apaloderma vittatum
TTCCTAAACGCGTCTGGTGCCTGGGCACGGTCACAACCCTTTCGGCTACGGGTGCGCTGCCGCGGGTTTGCTTGAGGTTAGAAAGCCAAGACGAGGTCTGGGGTTTGTGGGTGCTCTCTCAGGTGGATTTGGTCGGGTCAGGTCCCTTCCACAAAGGCTGAGCCCGTGGCAACACGCTCCGCCAGACGTGGGCTGCGCGGGAGGAGCTTTCTTGGAATTTTGCTTTATCCCCAGTGTGGGGAAGCGATGGCCACCGTGGGCTGGTGCCCCTTGGGTTCTGGGTGGCCTCAGCCAGGGCTGCTCAGGGGCTGGTGCTGC
>NW_009693218.1:4532-5701 GCF_000703405.1 Apaloderma vittatum
GCAAACACGGGCGGCGCGGCTTGGGTTTTGAGGAATGAGCTGGCAAAGCGGCGTGTGGAGATGGCCTCGGGGGCTGGTCACGGCGTTTGCTTTGCCTCAAAAGCACGCGCGGTGGCTCTCCCTTCTGTCGCCCAGCTCTTCCTTGGTGAGGTGAGAGTTGTTGTGCAGAGTTTCCTCTTTATATCCTCTTATGTCACGCTGCCTCGCCGGCTGAGCGCGCTCAAAATAGCTGCCAATCCCAGTAGGTTTCACTTCAAGGTCTCTATTCTTAGCTTGCTGGTTAGCTGAGCAAGCCGCCTTACTCAGTAGTCATGAGTTCAAGGACCGGAGGGTAAAGACGAGCAAACTTGTGCCGTGCAGGAGTTTTGTTTGTGTTTCCCGGCGGCTTTGAAGGGACGGTTTGGGCAGAGCCCTGCTTGGCAGCCTCGCAGTTGTGGGCTCAGAAGGAGAGCTGCCTGTGTGCGAGTAGGAAATACGAGTTGTCGTCGGAGCTGGTGCGTACCCCAGGGGAGGCAGACGGCTCCGGAGACGGGATGACTCAGTTTGCGAGAGTCTGTTACTCCTGCCTCCGACCCGTCCGCGAGCGGCTTTATCAGATGCTGTTTTGCCGCCGCACTGATGACCAGATACGTGCCCAGCAGGAGCGAAGCAGAAGTGAATGTGGGATGCCGAGCGGTGGCTTCCCGGGAGCAGAACTAGCCGGATGCTCGCTGTTGCGCCGAGGCTGAAGATATCTGCTCTGGGGATGTTCAGCCCGTCCTGTAAGTGCCTTTCCCATCCTGGGTTTGGTGTTTTTGTTTTTTTTTTTCCTTCCTGGCACAGCTGAGGATGCTGGTGGGGCGGGCGGGCTGCTGAAGGAGCATCCCTGTGTGTGGCGCATGGAGACGGTTCCCACATGCACCTGAGCTGAAGCTCTCGTGTGAGTCCTCGCGAGTCCTTCAGCTGGTTTTGAGAGCTCATTTCGGGGGAGATCTTGTTTTCCAGCCTTTGTTTAACTTCCTTTCAAACTACCGTTGAAGCCGTGCGATGCCAGCTCTGCCGATCTTAGGTGGATTTGCACCCAGGAGTGGATCAGGCACGGTGTGCTGGGCTTGGGGCATGGACCGGGGCAGCGTCTTGCACCCAGGGGGTTGACGGCCCAAGGGGAACCGAGCCCGAGGTGCCGGCCG
>NW_009693218.1:5787-6446 GCF_000703405.1 Apaloderma vittatum
GGGGTAGCGGCCCCGTGCAGACGAAGCCTTTGTCCTGCGCCTGGCTGCTTTTTTTAAAATTTATTTTTAGGTGCTCTCTGGCTTCCTCTTCCTCCTGCGCTGCTCTCCCTTCTAACTCCCTCTCCTAGGATTGCTTTCTGAGCAATCAGTTCCTCCCTAAACCCATTTTTGCAGGGCTTTGTCTGCGCTTGGGAGCCAGCCCAGTTTAGCATTAGCAGCTGCCGGCTCCTTCTGGGTAAGCAAGAGCAAATAAAGGTTTACACTGAATGAATCATTTGAGCCTTATCTGTCTTTCCAATTCGGGACAGCTGGACAACTTCTGCGTGGAGCCTGCCTGGAGGGCTCGGCGAAAAACTCCTCGCGCCGCCGGCTGAGGCTTAATGGGTTTGTGCTGCTGAGCTGCGCTGCCTCGGTGGATTCTTCCCGGAGCTTTATCCCGCACTCCGTTACGGAGCACAGCTCTGCAATAACTCCCTTTCCTTGCAGACTCGCTCCGCGCCGGCTCTGCTCTAAGCTCCGGAGCGGGGCGCTGGGACCCCGCGGGGTGGAGAAGCTTTGAGGGCAGGCAGCCCCCGCGGAGCGAGCTTTTGGGCTCCCCGCTGCAGCGGATGGACGCGGCGGGGTCCCTGGTGTGGCTTTGCTGGTTTAAGAGGCGGGGA
>NW_009693218.1:6756-7082 GCF_000703405.1 Apaloderma vittatum
GGAAGCTCTTTGTCCATCCTTCGGTCTCCAGCACAGGACAAGTGGATCCAGGGACCCTCTGGAAGAGGGTCCTGAAAGAGAGGTAGGGAGGCAAACACAAAAACTGGCTCCCCAGGTCTTGCTCCGAGCCCCAAAAGCTGTGACGTGGAGGAGGAGAGCGCAAATGTGGCACCGAGCGCGTGGTGCAGGAGAAAGGCGAGCCAGGGCAGCGGGACGCAGCAGCGCCGACGCCTCAGCCGACGCGGTTTCTTTTTAAAACTGAATTTTTACAGCCTTTCTGAGAGCTGCCTGTGCGTTCGACTGGCTTCGTAACCCCCCCGTGAGGC
>NW_009693218.1:7142-7349 GCF_000703405.1 Apaloderma vittatum
CGGTGTCTCTTAACTTCTCCTCCCGCTGCCGGTGTCAGGCAGGCTCCGGTGCAGGGCTGAGCAAACAGGGCTCGTACAACCCTTCCAAAGCCGGGGCTGGAACCTGCTTTTCTAGTATGACAGACCAGGTCTCAGCCACTCTGCCTCTTTAAAACAAGTGTACTCAGAGAGGGTTTGGCTTTTTTTGTCTCTAATTTTTTAGCCGTT
>NW_009693219.1:0-1461 GCF_000703405.1 Apaloderma vittatum
TCAAAGCCTCTGGCTTTCCCCAGCAACTCCTGTAGCGTTGGCTATTTGTCGAACTGGCATGAGGATATGAAAATAGAACAAACACCTTTTTTGTGTACTCAAATAATGCCCTAAAAATCTCCACTTTTCAGAAGCTCTCCTGCACCCTTCAAGTCTTACAGCAGTTCAGTGGAAGACACAGGAGTCATCTTAAGAAATGTTTTAATATAACTTTGAGTTACACTGTTATGGAATAAATTAAATGTAAATCTTTGTCTTGTATGTTGCAGGAGATTTTATTTTTAATTTACCACTGGATTTCTACATAGATTTTTTTTTGTTTGCTTTTAATAAAGACTATAAAGATTTTTAAACACAGAAAGCACATGTATGCATGTTCCATTTTTAAAATAGGCTGTTTATGTAATATTATGCAGGTCTTCCTTTAGCGTTTCAGCCATGTATTTTAAAGAATACTAACAGGTTGTGCTTTGTCTGCAGGAAGTTGTAACAAACAGCACTGGATCACCAACTCATCTTTATGAAATTGAAAAACAACTGAAAGATGTAAGTTTCCTGTACAACATTGCAGGTACAAATAATCTCTGTCAAGATGCATAAGAATGTATATTATTACCGTATATGCTTTTGGGTAGTATGGGACCTCAGAGGGTATGTTTTCCCTCTAAAATATAATACTGAAAATAATTTTGTGGCAGCCACTCATTCCAATTTAAAAATAACTTGGGAAAAAAAAATGGAGACAGATTTTCCCTCATCTTTGAACAACTTTGCTTGTAACAGCAGGACAAAGTTGCTGACAAAACAGAAGGCCCGAGAAACCTGGTCTGACCTGGGAGCTCACACTGCCTGGGATAGCGTGAGGTTAGATTAGAAACCTGAGGTCCGTTGCAACCTGAATAATTCCATGATCCTATCAGATATAAAATCCATGTCATTCTTGCATGCTTTAAGTTGCAATGATAGAGTTTTAGCTTATTCAATTTTCAAGATCTGTTATTTTAGATTTTATTTTATATTTGGGAATGAAAGGTTAATTCTTCATAAACTGGGCATGATTTATGAAAGCCTTTGTTTTCAAGTCATTTTGCCATTCCAAGAAGCCAATCAGTATGTAATATTGCTGCCATTTTAACTTAAACTCAACAACCTGCCTTACCTTTCCAAATGAAGATGGGTTTTATTTATTGTACAGAGAAGATTACTAGAGTTTGTAGCAGGATTATCTTTAAACTGTATGGTATATAACTTCACACATTTTGAAGACATAAGCCCAATAGTTTCAAAACTTGAAAAGTTACCAGAGGCGTTTTTTGTTCTTCTCTTCCTTTTCATGAAGGCTCTTGAGAAAAACCAACAGTGGCTACTGTATGACCAGCAACGTGAAGCATACGTCAGAGGACTGCTTGGAAGGATCTTTGAACTTGAACAGAAGTCCGAAGTAGTTAACCAACAAGAATC
>NW_009693220.1:0-272 GCF_000703405.1 Apaloderma vittatum
TCTGTGTCTGTTTTGCTGTTTGGTGTGTGGAGTGGGATGTGTGACCTGGGTCTTGGCTGCGCAGCCCGAGCGTGAGGAGCCGAGCTGGGGCTCTCTGCTCCCAGGTTAACTCTGCTGTGGCCGGGGCCTCCCGCCCCTACCCTTGCCACGGTTACTTCTTTTTTTTTTAAGGAAAGAAGATCTATTTCTTCCCCTCTGCTCCCCCTTCCTTCTCCCAGCATGTGTGTGAAATGGCTTTATGTAACGGGCAGTTCCAGAAGTGGAAACTCTCC
>NW_009693220.1:683-926 GCF_000703405.1 Apaloderma vittatum
TGCCAGCGGCCATGGGCCGCGGTGGGAGCTGGGGATCGCTGGGGTCTGGGAGCAAGACCTTTGCTGAAACCTCCGGGGAGCCTGGCCAGCACGTACGCTGCAGCTCCCCACCCTTCAGAAAGCCCCTGCCTGTCCCATCCAGATGGAGCTGGTGCTGCTCCCCACTGGGATCCCCCCGGCCGGAGGCCTTGGACGAGGGAGGGTGAGGGAGTGGGGCCGGGAGGGGTTACTCCAGGATAATGG
>NW_009693221.1:0-690 GCF_000703405.1 Apaloderma vittatum
GACCTTATTTCATCCCACAATACATTCCCTATCTTCTCCCAGGTAGCCACTGTAAAGCCTTCACCAGAAGAAGGGTGCAAATCTCTTCCCCTTGCCCACAACAAAAGGGACTTCAGGGTAGCCGAGTCATAACTTAAGCCTCTCATAGAGAGCATGTGTTGGAGGAGCTTAACCACTGCTGCCTCTTCTGTGGACAGTGTGGACCCCTGGCCACTGGCTTCATCAGGGCGAGATTCCCCTGGGAAATTCCCACAATTTGCTAACTAGACTTAGCGAGTGCCGTGGCAGCACTCCCATCTAGAAGAACTTGGGTACAGTGGTGCGGATGGTTCTGCTGAGGTGGTAGAGGACAATGGCTTAATTGTTTGTGGTGTTGAAAACTCCGTCCTGGGGACCTTCCAATCCATACACCGCCTAGCTCTTTCACCATTTTGCCGTCTTTTCCGCCATCTAGCGTACAGTCCCACTTCGCGCCACTCAGCGGAGCTAAAAGTTAAAGCCGTGTCTTTCATCTTCCCTCTTTCTTATGCCCATTTCACAAGGGCAATAACTTCTTTCTCTTTTATTTTTTCTCCTCTCTTAGAGAGACCAACTTCTCCCTCCTTCGCCTTTTCTCCTCTCTTAGAATACTAATAAGGAGGCGAGCTGCCGCGACCGTTTCCATCGCGGTCTTACCTTGGCAGGGGTTTG
>NW_009693221.1:1249-1887 GCF_000703405.1 Apaloderma vittatum
GCGTCCAAGCTGGATTGTCCAAACTTTCTAAGGGTATACTGTGCCCTTGTTCTGCAAGGAATTCCCCTACAGGGGACCCCAAAGATGAACTCAGTACTGCAGATGGGATCTCATGAGAGCAGAGTAGAAGGGAAGAATCACCTCCCTTGACGTGCTAGTCATGCTTCTCTTGATGCAGCCCAGGATGTGGTTGGCTTTCTGGTGTGCAAGCACACATTGCTGGGTCATGTTCAGTTTCTCGTCCATCAACACTCCCAAGTCCTTCTTGGCAGGGATGCTCTCAATCTGCTTATCCTCCAGCCTGTATTTGTGTTGGGATTGTGCTGATCCAGTTACAGGACCTTGCCCTTGGCCGTGTTGAACTTCATGAGGCTGGCATGGGCCCACATCCCCAGCCTGTCAAGGTCCCTCTGGATGGCATCTTTACTCTCCAGCATTTCAATAAAAGGAAAGGCAACATGCATAAAAATAGTTTTATCATTGTTCAAGACATTAATTGCTTCCCTATTTCAATTAATCAAACAAGAAAAGATGTTCTGTCTGAATTTAATATTTATTGTGACTCATAAAGTAAACTCAGTCCTGCTTAGTGATTTTTTTACTTTTCAGTACAGTCTCTTCTAAAAGGCTGCACTTTC
>NW_009693222.1:0-1935 GCF_000703405.1 Apaloderma vittatum
CGGGCGGGGGCCGGCGGCACCGGGTCCCACAGTACTGTAGTTCACTATTGGAAACAAAGGGATATCGAGACTAGACAACCTTGTGTAAAACTACTCTGAGGCTAATACCAGTACGATATGCCTAGAACCACTAAACTGTAGCATTAGAGTGACAAACTCTGGCCTTTCAGCCACTTATTGACCAAATCAATTATGAGTATTCTGGGGTGGGGCAGAGGGAAGCAAAACTGGTTTCTTCTGTATTTTGTATTGTATGTTTCTTCATGTAACCAATCAGTATCTTGTCAATATAGTACATACAACTAGCTGCCTGTTGTCTTTATTTGTGTTGGACTCTAGCATGCCAACTCTTTTTCTTTTTTTTTTTTCTATCTCCGGTTCTGTCGTAATGCACTAATCCTGTTGCAACTTTTGCAAAAATCTTGTATAGAAAATTGTCCTTTTTTTGATGGTTGTGATGCCACTAATGTTGTTAACCCTACTCTAGTGTGAATACACATGGTTTACTGATGTACAGAGGTGGGGTGGGGGAAACCTCGGATAACTTGTCAGTGGAAACAATATGTATTGCAAAAGCCTGTAATTCCACACAGTATGAAGGGAGGTATTAAAATGGCTTCTGTTGCCAGACTCTAACTGATGTTGGCTGCTGCCTAGTGCCTAATGCAATGTCTTATGCATACTGGTATTTAAGAGGAACTGTCAACTTAGTCTTCATCACAAACTTCAGTTTTGTGTGATTAAAAAAAAAATTTTTATAAACCTATCATAATCAACAATGTTTATGTTTCTTAATCAGCTCAAAGCAGAGGGGCCGTGGAGCAGGACGTGACCGTTGTGCTGGAGGCTGAGGCGAGCTGGCTGCTCGTGGCTCTTCCCTTCCTTCCCGGGGCAGGGGAATGCGGCTGCTCACCCTTGGAGCTCGGCTGCAGGTGCTTGAGGGAGCTGGTGTGTGCTGGGCTGTCGTGGGAGGGAGTGACTTGTTTCCTAATGCTCCTGGGAAACATCACCAGTGCGAGCTGGGGGAGGAGGTGGGGGAGCAGAGCAGTTTGGCTTAACAGGTGTGGGAATACTGTGCTGGAGTGTTACTCAACAAAACAGCTCTGTCCCTGGAGGATGATGGCCTTGAGAGATGCTGCACTCTCCTGTTGCTGCTTTGTGGACTTTGGGGTCTGTGCACCCCTGGGTGAGAGCTGGAGTCAGTATGGAAAGCAGAGCGTCCCCTTGCAGCTCTGCCCCTGCCAGTGCGCTGCTGGGCCAGCACCCTCTGTGCTCAGGGGAGGTTGAAGACCCTGATGTGGTGCTTTTGAACCCGCCACCTCTCCTCAGCTGCTCTGGAGCTCAGCAAGAGGCACCGCTACAGTCAACAGGGACCGGCCCTCAGTTCATGAGGTTGGGGCCCTGGAAGCTCTGCTGGGTAGCTGCGAGTAAATTGTGTGTGTGAACAGCCTTTGGCTCGCGTGGGCTTCATCCGCTATTCCAGGTCTTGTTGCATTTTGCTCACGTTGGATTTCTGGTTGGGACTGGTGCTGCTGGTTTTCCCAGGCTAGAGACATCTGTCTTGGAGAAGGGAGGGTCTTGGAGAAGGGAGGGTCTTGGAGAAGGGAGGGTCTTGGAGAAGGGAGGGTCTTGGAGAAGGGAGGGTCTTGGAGAAGGGAGGGTCTTGGAGAAGGGAGGGTCTTGGAGAAGGGCTTCCTCCCTTGTGTGTGAGCAGTACCCAAGGTGCTGTTGCCATCTGCTGGCTTCTCTGTCTTGGTCCCTGGTTGCCAGTGATTCGTTAGGGCTGCCCAAGCTCGGAGCAGCCTTGGCACAAACAGGTGTGCCTGCCTGCATACCTGCTGCCTGCCCGGGCCTGAGCTGGGTGGTGGTTACACAGCGCCTGGCGACGGGCTTCGCCCTCCCTGCTCCTGGGGTTGGCATCTGCAGGGGGGGCTC
>NW_009693222.1:2130-2584 GCF_000703405.1 Apaloderma vittatum
TCTGCCGGGTTACAGGTGAGGGGGGCTGCCCCTTCCTGGCTTGGCACCTTCCTGCCTCCCCTCACTGTGAGCAGCACCAGGCTCGCAGATCCCTTTCCTCCCTCTGGGCCAGCTGTTGGCCCCATTTTGTGCTGCTCTGAGACACTAAGAGAGACTTTTCCTTCTCTGTGCATCCAGTTCCTCTGGCATCAATAGCTGAGACCAGGGCCCAGCCTCCCCATCAATCAACACTGGGAGAGCACAAGCAGGTTCTATGCAAAAGTATTTTATTGGATACAAAAGCATTCCAGTATAGTGAAAAAAAAAATGACATCATTGCTGATGAAGCTTGTCTGGGCTAAAACCCGAGACTTGTTGCTGTTTGCTCCGGTCCTGCCGTGGGCCATCTGGTCCCTCCCGTTACACCTGGGCTTTGTTGGTGGCTCCCTCCTCAGTGGCTGGGGTGGGGGCTGGG
>NW_009693222.1:2677-2946 GCF_000703405.1 Apaloderma vittatum
GCAGCAGGCCATCCACATCCTCGGGCCCGTCCCACTCCCGCTTCAGAGCCTCATACTTGTAGGAGAAGGAGCCCTTCTCATCCGTGCTCTGCGTCTCCTTCTGCCCCACCAGCACCACCTTCCTGCCCACCACCTTCACCGACAGCTGCTCCGGAGCAAAGTTTTTGACGTCCTGGCAGATGGAGAAGCCCTCCCCGGAGCTCTGGGCCAGGGCTGTGCAGGTGCTCGGGGTTCGCTCCATGGCGGTGGCTCCTTGGCTGGTCAGGAGC
>NW_009693222.1:3164-3865 GCF_000703405.1 Apaloderma vittatum
CCCGGCCCCCCCGCTCATGGCTTTTATTCCCCTTCCCGGGAGGAGTGGCCTCATCCTGCACATCACGTCATCCTTGGGAGAAGAGCTCAGCCCTTTCCAGCCCGTTCCAGCTCATTCTTGTTACTCATTCACGAGGTGAGGCACCGCTTACGTCGTGCCCAGCATACCTTCGCCCTTAGTCTTGCAGCTCTGCTCTCCTGGGGGAGGAGTGGCCTCATCCTGCACATCACGTCATCCTTGGGAGAAGAGCTCAGCCCTTTCCAGCCCGTTCCAGCTCATTCTTGTTACTCATTCACGAGGTGAGGCACCGCTTACGTCGTGCCCAGCATACCTTCGCCCTTAGTCTTGCAGCTCTGCTCTCCTGGCTTATAAAGGGCTGGGGGCAAGCAGAGCTGTCCCTGTGGCCCCCACATGCTGCAGAGCTCGGCAGAGCGCATGTTTCGCCGTGCCAGGCGCGCGTCGCTTCAGCCAGCACAGCGATCGTCCCACCCCTAAAGCGACACTTTCCTGCGCCAGCCGCTGCCAGACGCCTCTCGCACTTTCTAGTCCCCCCTCGCCTACCCGGGCCCCCCAGGTGAGACCAGAAACCAGCCCGGGGGCCCCTCCCGAGGCGGAGTGCACAGACGGGGGGCTGGGGGACTGGGGCAGGATGACGGGCTGCCCCCGGGTAGGCGAGGGGGGACTAGAAAGTGCGAGAGGCG
>NW_009693223.1:0-41851 GCF_000703405.1 Apaloderma vittatum
AGAAGAAGCGGTGGAATCAACATCGGAAGAAATGACCATAAACCCCCTTCCCTGTCCCCCCTGCTCCACTCGGGGGGAGGAGATAGAGAAACCGGGATTAATGTTGAGCCCGAGAAGAAGGGAGGGATGGGGGGAAGGTGTACTGCTTTTAAGATCTGTTTGTTTTTTTCTTATTTCTCACTACTCCTCTCTGATTTGTTCTCTTAATAAATGTAATTAATTTCCCCAAAATCGAGTCTGTTTTGCCCAGGACGGTAAATGAAAATGATCTCCCTGTCCTTATCTCAAACCTTAAGCCCTTTGAAATATTTTCTCCCCTGGTCTAGCAGAGAAGGGGGAGTGAGAGAGTGGCTGTGTGGGGAACCGGCTGCCAGCCAGGGTCAAACCATGACAAGAAGTTGTGTGGGTACCTGGCTGCCGGCCAGGGTCAAACAACGACAGTTATATAGACAGTGACACCATTACAGCCTGTCCAAAGTCTGGAGTAAAAGAGCTTATCTTCATAGACAGCAGACGTGGATTCTTCCAGTTGGACAGGTGTCCAAACACCACATTTTCAGCCCTTTCAGTGTTGGAGTTGTTTGGGGGTTTTTAACTCTTTGCATTTTTTGCTCCTCGTGTGGAGGGCACCAGCATCATTGGTTCACCGATGGACCAGGTGCTACCATGAACTGAAGACCTTTGGCTTGGTACTGTGCTAATGAGCTCCTGTGGGATTGCTAATTCACATGCTAATGAAGTCTGCCCCGGGAATGGTGGGAGTCAAGCCGTTAGGAAATACCGCAGACTGTGCTGGAAGCACATTTGTTTTGTTGGTCAGAACCAATGAACAGGAGGTGAATTGCTCCCTGTTTGCAAAATGTGTCTAGTGCACTTCAAGTCTGCAAAGGACATAAAAACTGCTTCATGTCTACCTCGGTAAGAAAAAGGGTCAACACTGGAAATCCGTATTGGAAGGAAAATAAATCACACATTACTAGGGTTTTAGTTAGAATGCTCACTGAGTAGAAAGGGGCAGTGAACCAGACCCTTTCTCTGTCCCATATGAAACACCCTTTGGCACCTGAGGATGTCATAGCAAAGCAGAAATGGGAACTGCTCTGACCTCATGGCTGCCAATGGGATTGCTCTGAATGGAAGATCCAGCATTTATTTAGCGCTAGAAGGAGCCAAACATTCAGTGAGAGCACTGCAGCCAGTGCCGTAGCAGCAACAGCTGCAGAAGCACAGAGAGAGCTGTTGGGATTCAGAAACTCATGTTTGTCCTCTGGCTTTTACAGGAGCCACGGCTGTGCTGCAGGATTCATGGAACACATTAGCAGAAGGAGCTGTACATGGAACATTGTCATTTCTTCCTGGCTGGCCATTTCCCCTTTCCTTGTATTTTGAAGAGGGAAAATAAGAAAAAATAATTTGCCATTTAAACTGGGAGAACAAAATAGATCATCCCCAAGCCTACAGCTTAATGGCAGGGAATTAAGGAGAACAGGAGATTGCAGGTGACTCTCAGTCCATCTTGCTGATAACTTTTCCTCACACCAAGGGCTGTAACTATACAAAACCACAGAATCAGAGAGTGGCTGAGGTTGGAAGGAAGCTTGAGGGGTGGCCCCCAGCATATATTGGTGCGTGGGGTTGTTCCTGCCCAGCTGCAGACTTTGCACTTACCCTTGCTGAACTGCATGAGTTTCCTGTCAGCCCATTCCTCCAGGCTGTCAGGGTCCCTCTGGATGGCAGCACAACCCTCTGGTGTAGCAACTGTTCCTCCCAGTTTGGCATCATCAGCTCATATGCTGGAGGGTACACTCTGTCCCATCATCCAAATCGTTAATGAAGACGTTCAACAGGTTTGGACCCAGTATTGACCCCCAGGGTACACTGCTAGTTACTGGCCACCTGCTAGAACTTCCTGCTGCTGATAACCACCCTCTGGGTCCAACCCTTTAGTTGCTTTTCAGTCCACCTCACTGTCTACTCACCAAGCCTGTACTTCCATCAGCTTCAATATGAGGACCTCATGGGAGACAGTGTCAAAGCCCTTCCTTACATCCAGGTAGTTCTCCCCTCATCTACAAGGCCAGTCCCTTCTTCACAAAAGGTTATCCGTTGGTCCAGCATGACTTCCCCTTGGTGAATCCATGCTGGCTACTCCTGATGATATGGATGTCTGCTCAGGGGTGTGGATGCTTGGAGCAAGGTTTTCAATCCCAACTCTGCTCACTTTACCACTCAGCAGCTCTGCCTTTAACACGTCCCTCTCTGTGACGAGAGGTGCATCTTACTCTGGTGCAGGCGCAGTGAGTGCTGCGTTGCTGGAGCTGGAGGGGTCTCTTCTCTTCAATCCATCCCAAGAGGACGGGGCAGGGGAGGTCCCATGCACATTTCCAAGGCACTGCATGACTGCAGGGTGAAAACTGCCCATGGAAGTGGAGAGGAAAGTGGAGAAGTATCAGGAGAGCAATAAACAGGGCACTTACCTCCTCCTTAATCACAGCCCAGCCTTTATGAGGTCTGCAGGGAGAGCTAATGGATTAAATACAGGTATTAAATGAAGTCTTGGAAACGTTTCCTCACCTGGCAGGCCCGAGAAGCTGATTACACCAGGGAGCTCTCCCAGCGCATCTGGGCTGTAAGAGGCAGCCAAAGGAGTGAGGGCCGCAGTTGCTCATAGCTGGCCATGGGATTTAATAACCTGGGTTTTCCCTGTTTGGTGGTGCCAAGGCAAAATACTGAAATTTCCTGAGTACGTCCTTCAGCAATTCCAGATGGACTCAAGAGGGTGCTCCTTCTTGAGTTGCTTTTAGCCTGAGGAGGAGGTCAGTCTATGTCTGATATCACTAAGGGTGCTCACTGCAATGTTTGACCATCTCCAGGGCTGGGCCCCAGGCACGAGGCACATGAGCAAAGAGCTGCAACTCTTCTGCAGCCAAAGACTACAGCAGCATCCTAAGAGACGCCTTGATCAGTTATTGATATGAGCTGCACTAAATCTTGCAAGAGTGTCCTTAAAATGCTTCTTTGGGTCTCTAGGTGCCTTCTTATCAGAAGGAAGGCTCCAGAATGTGTGGCTGAAGATGAGGGGTGATCTCTGTCCCAGTGGTCTGAGTGGCTGAGTGTGGATGGGAGCTCACCAGGAAGGTTTCAGTGAGTAAAGGCATCAATCTCAAGTGGGAAGTGGAGGTGGAACAACATATTAATCACATACCTTAGTAAAATGGGTTTTAATGCTGGCTACATTCATGGGCCATAAGGTCTCACCTTTGGTGGTGCTTTCAGCAAGGATGTAGTAAGTTTTCTTCCTCCTTCCTCTCCTGGGAACTCCTTCTCCTTAAAAACATTAGGAAAGGCAGCACTTTGCATCATTTCAGGGTTTTATCCAGAATGTGTGAACTAGCTCTGCCCCTCATATGACTGTAGTACGGCTGGTACAAAGGATTATCTGCGTACTCTTTCATTAAGTGGACAGGATGGTTAGAGCTCCTTCGTGACCAGGTGGCTTGCAAGTGTTCATGGAGTGAGCAGCTCTGTCCTGAGCTGAAACTAGCACTGTGAACTCAACTCCAGAAACTAAGCTTCAAGTGTTGAAGGCAAACCTAACATATCTGTTGGGAGAAAGCAAATCACATTGATAAATGGTATCGCAATTCAAATTATTTTCTCAATATAAGGCTATATGACTGTAACATGCTTCTTAGGAGCAAATCAACAGCAATCAGGTTAATCAAATTGATATTTAAAATAATCCAGCACAAGTAGAGGATCCTATTTAGCTAAGTAATGATGCCAGTCATTTTATTCAGTCTCTTTCCGAGTATAAAGAGAATCCTTCATCTTTGAAGGCAGTGACATTAGCTTCTCCAGTCCTTCTCCCTCTCCTAGCACACTTCCCTGTGCTTTTGGAGGGTCACTAGCTAGGATATGTCTAGGATGTGTCTCTTACAATCCTCATGCCATCACCATCCAAATAAAGTCATGCTTCATTAATACATGCCTTTAGCACCTTCTGGTTGCCTTATACAAGCACCAGGTGTGAAATTGTCATTAAAGGTTTCAGAATATTACTGGGAGTACAGACCCCCCCTTACATTTTAGACAAAACTGCACTTGCTGCTGCCACTGTATTGGCAGTGGGGAAAGGCCACCTTGATGAGGTGTAGCCAAGATCAAGGTCAAGATCAGCTCTGCAAGGAGACGCTCTGGGTAGCTGCAGTGGGACCACGGGCAACAGCACAGCAAAGCTGACCCTGCCAGTGGTACCTATTGTCATAGTTCAAGCAACAGTAATTAAAACAAAGCAGCAGGGTATTATCTGGATAATAAACAAAGAGCAGAGATCTGTTCTCAGACCCTTGAGCTAACTCAGCCCACTGGTCTCACTGACAAGGCTATATCTGTACCATACCTGCTCAAGAGGCAGCCCCAGGTGAAAACAGGATGGAAGGAGATAGGCATGGAAATTAAGAATTAACAGCTAGTTCGTTAATCAGATACACATGGGCTTTGTCATCTCCTTATTAGGCTGTAATACACACAGTCCCACCATTGCACTCACTATGCAATTTTATGTCCTTGGCTTCTTTTGAATGCAAGTAACTTCTAACTCGCTACTAATTTGCCTCCTTTCATCATTTTATTTCTGAAATTAAGCATCATTGCTTCCTTCTGTCTGTGCTCCTGAGAAGCAGTTACACCTTTGTACAGTACAGCTATACTAGTCAGCATGTGCAAAGGTATGTAACAGGCTGGTGCTTAGAATCATAGAATCATAGAATGGCCTAGGCTGGAAGGGCCCTTAAAGATCATCTAGTCCAACCTCCCTGTCATGGGCAGGGGCACCACGTCTCAACTAGACCAGGCAACACATGGGGACCGAGCGGGAATCGAACCCGCGACCTCGGTGTTGATCCTTGTTGCCAGCACTGCGCTCAAACCACTGGTGTCATTTTCCTCCTCACGCAGGCTACTGTTTGGGCTTCTCCAACCATCTCAGTTTTGTGGGTAGGTGATCTACCTGCTTTGACTTCTGGAACCGTCTTCTTTCTGCCCACGAGTCTCCAAACTCCAGAAAAGTTTTTGACTCATTTCTTTTTGCTCTGTACTAGACTCCTCTGTTTTTTATCCCCAGAGCCCCAACAGGAAATTAGCCCTTTCCTTTGGTCCTTGGCTTTGCCACCACCTCCACTGCTCTTGTGTCAAGGAGAAGCCCATGCGCAGGAAGTATCTTCAGCAACTCTCAGTTGACTGGGCTTGCTCTTCACCAGTTCTGGAGAGAAATAACAACGAAGCTGCTCATCTGTTATGTGATCTGCCATCTGGAGAGACTGTCCCTCACACAGAAGGGAGTTAACATGAGCCAAGATATTCAAGCACATCTCAACGGTTTTAATATATGTGAACTTTCAAAGAGAATTAGATGCAAAAAATATCACCGTGCCATTCCAGCACCAGAGGCAATGAAGATGTAAATTTAAGGACACAGCAAATGCAACTACCTGAGCTGTGGCTTCCCAGGGACGGCATGTCTCCTCACTTTTTCCTCAGTCTGGACACTGCAAGATGGATATGTGCAATGAGCTCTTTGCTCTCCAAAATCCTGGAGATCATCCAGGAGTTTGGCTACTCAAGTGAGCAGACAAACCTCAGTAACAAGAAACATAAAGGAAAGCAAAGAGCAAAGGTGCCACAGAGGCTCTGCAGAGCAGGACCATGGACCTGGGAACATTTCTTCCATGTTCCTCTTGTTCCCACTGGCTCCTGCCCTCCACCAGTTCCCTGATAGCACAGGCCTGTCCCGCTGCCACCACACAGCACTGCTCCCAGGGCATGAGGCAGTACGGCACAGAGATACATTGCCTGCTCTGCAGTAGCAGGAGTGCCATCAAACCAAATGCTTTTGGAGTCCTTCTGGCTTTACACAGAGAATTGTTTCACAAAGCATCCCCATGTGCATCCTGCACATAGCTCACCAGCCCTGTGGTTTGATCGCTGTGGCTCCATGCTGTGCAAAAGCTGCCAAAGTGCTTCTGGACTGCAGCAGGTAATAGCAGCAATGGCTGGGTTTGCAAGTAGCCCATCCAAGGCATAACACCACCTTGGACTTGAAATGGTACTGCAAGAACTGTCTACCATGTCTCCATCTGCAGCACTGCAAACCCACAACTCTGGACAAACAACCTGTGAGAGCTGAGATTTTATTATATTTTCAAGCTTGTGTGTCTCTCCTTGACAATGTCAAGCAACCTGCTGTCCTGCTCTGGTGACAGGCAATGCATGGCGTGCTCGGTCACCCATCAGGGTGGCACTGTCAGCAGGGGAGAGGGCTGCTGCAGGCTGCTCCACAGGGGTGATGATGCTGTGAGCTCAGGGAGGACCGGGTCCTTAAGGAAGAAAGGGAAATCATTACTCAGAGGTGTTGCGTGAGCTCTGGAGCTGCGCAATCAAGCGAGCCAAACGCCCTTCTTGCGTGGCAGACTTTCTTCTTTGCACAGCCACCAAGAAATCTCAGCTGTGATTTATTTTTTTTCCAGCCCGTGCTGGTGGCAGATGCCTGGGGGGCAACTTTGAACTGAAGGGTTTAGCTGCATGGGTGCAAAATCCCTGCTGTAAACAAGGCTGACATCTGTATCTGCTCTTCATTCTTACAGCAGCCCTGTCCCCTCTCCCCCTTCTCCTCTCTAATAAAGACATCCTGGCAAGCATCGCGTTTTTCAAGGAGGGTTATAGTTGCCAGGTGCCCCGGCTTTGGCTTTGCTCAGGCCTGGAAAAGAAAAGCCATCCCTTCTGCCCCCGTTAATCGGATCACAATGAAAGGGAAGCAGCAGTGTAATTTAATCGTCCTCCAAGCACAGTGAGGTGGAGAGAGATGTTGGCGAGGAGTCCTGCCCATGAGACGGCTTCTTTATTCCCCTGTATTTTACTTGGCGGGGGGGGGATCTCAGCATTAATTTCTTCTTTTCAGCTCCCTTCTCATGCTAACCAGGAGCAAATCGCTGAAGTTTGCCGTGCTGCAGCTTTCCCACATTGGGAGAACGAGAAAATCGAGACATCCTCACTCTGTACTGGATGTAGAGGTGGGGGATGGGGATTAATTAGTCAATCATTGTGCAGAGCTCTGAAATACAAAGTGCTCCCTCACTGTGGCTGTCAGGCAGCCCCTGTAACTTGGCAGAGCACCACTGGATCCCAGCCTGTCTCCAGCAAGCAGGAGTCGGTGGGGAGGAGGGGTGGGGAGCAGAGAGATCTGTGTAAGGAGTATACCCTGCAGAGAGACAAGCTCGTTCCCAAAGAGAGCAGGGGCAGCAGCCAGAGTGGCCGCAGCTGATGCAGGTTGTGAAATGGCTCTGGAGCTCAGTTTAAAAGCACTAGAGGCTCGGGCACACAAACAAACCACCGTGAGCAGGAAGGCACGTCGCGTGAACCGAGCGCCAACGCCTCCATGTAACTGCACTATTTCCCCCAGGCAAACTCATGGTTTATGGTACAATTTTTTCATCAGGGCTCACAGCTTTGCTTGGACACCTGCTTTCCTACACAGAGTAGTAGCAGGCAGGTGGACAACTACTCTGCTCCGGCTGATGTACTGTAATGTGTTTGCTTTCTCATTTTTCCTTGAAGGCAGCGTTGGCTTTTTTCTTCCTCTTAACTTCTTTGCCTTCCACTATAACTTTCTCCCATTTCTAATCTTTCAGGAAATATTTGCAAACTGGGAAATTGCCTTAAAGCAATGTTTTACTCAGGAGCTACTGGCTGGTATGGTGGGAAAGCTCAAAGAAGGTGATGAGTTGGAGTCAAGGGACTTGGGGACTTTGTTTCCACTTTGATCTCAGCTGAATCTGTTCTCAGAGACTCTGACACACGTGAGCTCATGTATGCAGGAGTTTCCTGTGTGGAGGTGGCAGACACTGCACAGCTCTCCTTGCCCAAATGGTTGGAACGAGATGAGGGAGGAGAGTGGGGCAGCCTTGAGCCTCTCTGCAGGAGGTGAGACGAGGGGCTCAGCTCTGTGTTCAACAATGACCCACTGGAAATGAAGCAAAGGCAGTGGGTAACACAGCTGGTCAATATACTAGAAAACCCACATGGACAGATAGGACCAACCCATCTTGCTTTGAGCCATGATGGAAGGGAGGATAAGCAGTGGTGGTCTGCCATAATGCTGGCAGCCTGTCACTGAGACAGCAAAGCCTCCTTCCCCTTAGTGTTGGCCTGAGTGTCATCCAGCACCTTGTGTCATGGCTGAAGGTTTCTGAATTTCCCATCCTGCCTTTCAGGGAGAGAGCTCTCTACTCTTGCTTCTCCAGTGCCTCTGCAGCCTTTCGTCTTCTCTGGATGAGGTGTGGTGGGGGTCCCCACCTGGCTGTTGCGAGGGAGTCATGTTGTCCTACAACCAGATGATAAAGAGAATTAAAGCAGTCCTGTGCTTTGGGATTGCTCCACGTTGGGCAACAGCTGCCAGACACAGTCCAACCAGAGTTTCAAGGAGAAAGCAGAGGCTACTGGTCCATCCTCAGCTCTCTGGCAGATGCCAGAGAAAGGGTGGTGGCTGTTCATAAGGAAGGCAGCTCACCTGGCACAGGAGGGAAGCTTGAATACACGCCAGCACTGAGAAAATGCTGTGGCAGCTCTGCAGGGAAGGATGTGCCTGAATGCCTGGTGTACAGCCTCCAGAAGAAAAATGCTGGAGCTAGAAGGAGCTTGGGGCCTGGCTGTAACACCCCCAAGCAACACCTGTGGCTAACAACTCCTAGGGGTTCGATCCACAGATTTGCTACTGCAATCCCGAACTCCATTCCCCGTCTTTCAGCTGTTTCCAGCTCCCTTGCATAACCAGGTATTTATTCCCCTCTTGGTGATTGCCCAGCATCTATCTCCTTATGTCTTCTTGAGTTCATGCCATCATGTTGCTCGGTCTGCCTGTGCTTTTTCAGTCCTGGCCCTTCTTCCTCCAGCGATGCCTCGCCTCTTGCTGTGGTGGCAGAGGGTGGAAAGCTGCAGCCTAGATACTTGTGATGAATTGGAAGCATTCGAAGGCAGGGTCACTCTAATTGCTGCCATTGTCAGACTCATCATTAAAAGGGGTCTGCCATTGATTTACAAGGAACCTGAATTTACATAGTCACACACACATTATTGAAACCTCTGACTACCCCTTCAACTGCTGCTGGACACTAACTAACTAGAGACCATTAGCTGCATCAGATGATAGATACAATTACAAACACGTACATTTTTGTGGCTTGGGTTATTCTGTCTTCTCTGCCCTGGAATTCCCAAATTGGCCTTCAGTTCCTCTTCCCCATCAAGCCAGAAAGGTATTGCTGGTAAAATATTCCTCTTTCCTCATGTGTACCTGAGTGTACATGCTTCTGACATCCCCTCCAGGTGTCTTGTGATTTAATTAATCCCAAGCCACATGTGAATATCTTCTGAGACAGAGGCATGATACTAATCCACTTGCATCGAAAAAGGCATATGCAGATAATTACTTCTGTGTCTCTTTTAATACAGGAAGAATGTCTTATCAGATGGAGAGTCACTCCCTTACATATTTCTGATGAATTACTGTATTCACTTAAATCTTATAAAACACTGATCTAAGTCGATGTGCTTTTGAAAATTTTGACCCCTGAATTATTGTTGGATCAGATGCTTACTGCTGACCAGTGTTCAACCTACTGCAGGTTCCCTGGCTCTGCAACATCAGGCTGAGATGGACTGGTAAAAATCCCCCATGTGAAGGGTCATCCTCACCTGCCTGGATTAGGCTGTACCCCGGACCAAAAGTGGTAGAAAATGTTCTGCAGAATCGTGACGTTTCTGAAATCCTGTCAGAAGTAAGTAGGAGGAATGAATGTATGTACCTGGTTCATCAAGTGACTTCATCTGCTGTGGGACTGAGCCCCGTTTCCCAGCCCAGTGTCTCCTCAGCAGCCACGTGCTTGTGGCCTACAGGTCCCCTGCTCCTTGCCAGCTCTTCTGGAGTAAATTTTCCTGGTTTGGAGCTGAATATTCACCTTCCAGCCAGCTCTACTGACTTGTTAATACCCATCCTGTGTCTAAATCAGATTCCAAGTTCAAACACAGTTGTCACCAATGACACAGCTGCTGAACAGGCAGAATAAGAAAGAGATGCAAACCAGAACGGCAGGCAAACACAGTCAGGCTTTGACACTTGAGAAGTTTATAACCCAGACTATTTACAGTGAGATGTCAAACATCATTTGAAGATGAACGAATCTTGCAACTAAACAACCAGGAGAAATAACAGCAGCTAAAAACATGCTTGAGATGCCTCTGAGCCCAGTCACTTGAAGGATGGCTTAGAACGGATGAGTCTGACAGACCCAGTCTCTTCACTTCCCATGTTGTAAGGAAGTGCAGTATCAGACAACTTAAAAAATGCAACCTGATTTCTTTTCTGGTGCACATAAGACTAAATCCCATTGCCTCACCTCCACCTGACCTGCAGGATGTCCTGGTCTGTCACTGCTTCTGATAGGTTTTTCTTCTACGTGAGCTTTGTAGAGAGCTTACCACACAGAAGGCCCTGCTGAGAAAAGCTGGATATTGACAGCGGTCATCACAACCTTGAATAAAAGTAGTAGTTATTTGAAAGAAGTAACTCTTTCTGTATATGCTACATGTAGAGGATATCTTTGAGTAGACCAGATTGAAAATAACTACTCTCTAGTGCTGTGTGAATGGCAAATCCCAGGAAAAATACTCCCAAGCTGAAGGTGAGGATGTGAGTATGTGTGCCTGTGTTTGCGTGTATACACATTTATAGAGAGAGACTATTAAATTACTTATTCTAGAAAGAAATGCATGGCTTGCCTCTAAGATATTGTCCTCTGCATGAGAGGTGAGGTGCAGAATCAGTGCTTTTGCCTGTATTAATGTATCACTAAGTTAACTCAAGGCTTACCTGATTTTAAACCTTGTGCAAAGCTGTCAGGCAGCTTTGTAACTGATTTGACAGCAGTGGAATCCTTGTGCCATCTGAAGTCTAAGTAATTTTATTGGAATATGATGCTAAAATATATGGTGTTGCTAGTATTTTCTGATGGAAGGGGTCCATCTATTCTGCACTGAAATACATACATTTTAATTTCTGGTCCTCGCTGTTTGATTAACAGGCAACCTCAGAAGGTGACCAGAGCATTTCTGTTTGGTGCAACTCTCTCCCTGCAAAGTCTGAAGGTAGACATGGGGAGCAGAAGTGAGCCTGTGATCATGCTCTTGGTAGTGTAGGAGAGTCTCTCAGCCTGGTTACTAGAGCAGCAGCAGGATGCAAGCATGTCAAATTCCTTTACAGGATGTGATTTCCATGCTCATCAGATAGTGGAAACTGGAATAAATAGAATTAATGAGCTCTTGGGACCATTGCAGACAGTGTCAGCAAAGTTCTTAGGCAGAAGCTGCGCTTTCCTCCACTAAGTGTTCTTAAAGTAGAAACTAAGTGTGCGAAGAAGGGAAATCCTGCTGGTATCCCACTTCCTCCAACCGTCTCCTACCTCAAGTGCTCACAAACAAGTGAAGGATGAGATTGGAAGCAAAGGGGGGAAGAAAAGTTCAGCTCTCCCTCTGAAGAGAGGATGCAAAAAACTGCTGTACCTGGTGTTGCCCCGGGAAGACTGAACAAAACTGAGAAGTGATCACAAAGAGACACAGAAGTCTGGCAATTACCTGGAGTGGAGCAATGTGCAGGGATATATTAGGACTATAGAGTCACTATAGAGTCACAAAACCCACAAGACTACTGTCATTTCACTGTCATGTTTCTCTGACTCTCATGCACAGACCTGCCCAGTCTGTTCTCAGCCCCCAAAACCAGGACATTTTAGGGTATAGGTATATGCTGTGGTCACCATCCTTCCTTGCTGAGGAACAGTGATGGAGTTGGGAGGACCTAGACTTGGGAGCTCGGCAAGCACTGCCAGGTTCTAGAGTTAGACACAGGGAAGACAAGGAGGAGACACTAAATAGAATAAGACTGTTGCCCAGGAAAAAAAAGAGTTGATGAAGCCCCCAGAGGAAGCATTATTCACTTGCTTACATGATTTCAGTGGGTGCCTTTAGTTCTTGGGTTACTGAGCAGCATCTTTGCAACCACCAGGAAGGATTTTTTCCACAACACACTCCCATGCATTGTGGAACTAATCACCGTGGGATGCTGTGAGGGCAGAAACCATAAACATGTTCAAAGAGACTTGAAAAAGATGAGCAGCTGAAGTTTGGTGGTAAACAAGATGTAATGGCTATTTAGGAATGTCTTCTTCCTCCTGGCACTGTTTCTTCACTCCCTCTTAAGGTTCTTCCACTGATTAGACCAGCAGCTTGTCCCAGTGGTCACACACAGTATTTTTTATCTTTTTAAGTTTAATTTTTTAAGTTTAAAATGAGGAGATACAAGGATAGAGTCTTGTATCTTCCAGTCTCGTCTTCCTGAGAGCTAGTAAGTCCCTTGGTAAGTTAGCTTTGAGCTCTGGACTGCTCCTGGAACTGTGGACCATGTCTTACAACAAAGTCTGGTTTTCCCCAACATAAATTGAGGGATTTTTCTCTCCTGGTTATAGAGCATTTGTAGCTCTCACACCATCATGCCCCTATCCTCAAGAGCCAAGATGTAGATCTCATCCTACAAATTCCGGCCCTGATTCTGGAAGGACCTGCTACAGAGATGACAGTTATTTACTTATTTCAGTTAAAGATTCAGTCTTCACAGTGAAAGAGGGAGCTGGGGGAAAAAATAATAAGAATTTTTTAATTAATGCTTCTGATGGTTTATAGAAGAAATGCAGTCAGAAACACCTTTGGTGTGAGACCAATATGCAACCAATTTAAAAATTTCTTTTCCTCCTTTGAAAGCAAAAAATAATTAACTTTGAAGCACTGGCAATATAATAACAGCTCTGAGTGGTAGTTTATATATTTAATATTTTAGTTGTCCAGTTCTGAGAGATGCTAAGGGATAGAGTTTATAACAAGTATATTATCTCCACTTCAAAGAGGTATTTTTTTCATTCCAGAGAGAGTTCACGGTCACAGGAGAAGCAAGCTCTGCACAAGCCACAATTAGCAGCAAGGATGGCTAGTGAGCAAAACAAATCTTTGGAAATTGACAAATGTTGATTTCCCCAGATGTTTAGGAAAAGATTTTGGGAAGCTGCATTTGCTGAGATTAATCTCAAATTCTTGTCCTGGTGTCAAAGATTCCTGGTGGGCTTATTGAGCAAACAGGAGTATTCTTCCTCATCAAAAATCATTAAAAGCATAATCTCATGGTGCTTTGGTTACGTTTTGTCAGTCACCTCCAGGCTTCAAGGCTCAGTATATTCTGAGATATAACTAATTGCTCTTCGGTGCTTCAGGAGGACTCACTGGATCTCTTATACAATTGATTGTTCTGAAGCAGTTGAAAATGAAGTTTAATTGTGTGGCTATTCAGCAGAGGCATGCTGTATACCACGCTTTAGACCATCCCAGAACAGAGGCTTGGTAGTATGCACAGATCTGCTCACTACAATAGGATGAAAACAACTTTCAACCCCTGCTCTGTGCTGATAAAGCCTCGTCCTCCCAAATCACAAGAAGACAAATGGAGCTGAGCTTGGCTAGGCTTATGAACACAGGGGAAGAAAAAGCATAGCTCAGTAAATGAATTTCACAAAATCACAAACTGATTCAAGTCTGGAAGGTGTTCAAGAGGCCATCTAGTCCAAACTCCCACTCAAATCGGGCCCAGTTAAAGCAGGTTATTTGTAGCTTTGTCCAGCTGGGTTCTGGATAGCCCCAAGATAGGAATTTTCATAATTTCTTTGGGCACCATTTCAATCTTTGATGACCCTTATGATAAAGAAGCTTCTCCCATACCATGTCCGAATTTCTCACGCTCCAGTTTGTGCCCATTGCCTCTTCCACCTGCTACAGCACATCTCCAAGAAAAGTCTGGCTTCAGCTTTTCCATGCTTTCCCATTGCAGACAGCCATAAGATCTCCCATACCTTCCCATCTTAAGGCTGGACAAACCCAGTTCTTGCAGCCTCTCCCCATGTGTCGTATGTTTCCCCAACCACCTTAGTGACTCGCTGCTCAACTCTGTATTAATATTTCTTTGCTGGGGAGCCCCCAACTGGACATGATGCTCCAGATACATTGGTTAGGATGAGTGAAACAAACCGATTCTGCAATCAGAAATCCCAAATTTAGTGTCAGCAACATGCCCCCAGTCTCAGGATAGGAAGTTTCCATCCCCCTTGTTGGCAACATACGCCCATAACCAGGCTGGGGATTTTGCGCAGAGTGTGGTGGGTATTTCAATAAGTTAATTTAAAAAAAAAAAACAGCTTTGGTAGAAAATTAAAAATAAAAATGTGTAGGCGTAAGACCAGCCATGAATCCAAACTGCCACAGGTCCAGGTTCTGAATGTCCTTCAAAACGCAAGTGTTCCTGAGCACCACAGCGAAGGCAGCACTCCAGCATGAGGTTTGGGTGCACCCTGGTTGCGAGCAGCCCCGCCAGCATAGGAGTAGAGCCTGTTCCCTTTCTGTGGGATGATCATAGTGGCAGCAGGTCTTAGGGTGGGAGGTAGAAACGAGTAAGGGACTGTGCAAGAGCAGGAGGGGGTTGTTGAGGTGAAGCTAACTGGAGAAATAGCATCAAATAAGAGCTTAGAAGACTATAAATGTACAACCTTTGATGCTCCGTGGCTCTTGCAGGCGCAGGAGGGAGGCACGGGGATGGATGCACTCGAGGAGCCAGGAGCCGCGGGGGATCCATTTTTTTTTCCGGGCTGATGGTTCTTCTTGGTGATTATGGAAGCTCAGCAGATCCTTTCTCTGGCGCCGAGTGGGTGGAATGGGGGGAGGGAGGAACAGAGCTAACATGGTGGGTTTTAAGAAGCATCTGCTGAGCGCGCCGGCTTGGAGGCAGAAAGCAGAGCCGAAGGAAAAGCGAGGGACTGCAGAGCCCTCACTCCCACCCGCCGTGCTGCCGTGCTGCTGTTACTGGCAGGCAACAGGGTAATGTCTTCACGTGGCTTGAAACAGCTTGTTAAATATTGTTAAATGGCTTAAAATTCCTAAGGTGATTTGGATTAAAGTACAGACTTTCTGTACTTTTACTATTTATATTTGCAACTGATGGTTTTTCCCCCACCCCTGTTACCAGGCTATGACTTTCTGTATATTTCTGTGATAAATCACTCACCGTAATAATTGTGGCATTTAGGAAAAAACAAGGGGCTGGCAACGAGAGAAGATTTTGCTGCATTATGCATGAATATATATATATTCCATTTTATTCTAATGGACTGTTTCAGGCATGCCAGAGGCCCAGATCACCTAGAGGCAGAGGCCAACATAGAAAACGTGTTTTAACAAAAAAACTTGTTAAAACCAAGTCTCCATGTCCAGAAGGCTGAATTATTAGGACGAGTTCCCATCCTTACTGCTCCTGACACATGCATGAAGGATGCTTCTCTTCATAGCCATCTCTTGCCCTCCAATATTCACTCACTCAGAGTTATAGCTCTGCCATTTTGCCTTTTCCAGCTATTTTCAATGCATATGAGTGCTTCTTAATTTAACATTTGTTTTCAGAGGCAAATAGCGGCCTCAAAGGAGGAGCATGAATGAGCCTCGCAAAATTTGCACTGGCCTCTCATTAACATTAAAAGACTTTGTGCACCACGCTGCCGGCCCTGTTAAAATGTCACCTGTTATTTATACCACTGCAGCCAAACGTTTCATTTATGACTGTAAATGAGCAGCGAGCTTGACAAACAAATGAAGAGGCTGGGTCCCAGCCCATGTAACCCCATGCCTGTCGTGTTGCACCGCCTGCCCCAGCTGAGCACAGTGAGACCCGGGTGGTATGTGCTGCAGGGCTGCGCTTCTCAGCAGCTTTCACCCTCCTGCTGCAATCTCACGTTTCATAAAGTTCGGCGCTAATTGAAAAGCGCTTCCTCCGGTTTAAATGAAGTGCTTAGTGCTGCCTGTGTGGTTTTCATAGAGAGGAATTGCCAAGGACCCCACTGCCAATGAAGAATGGAAGTTTGAGGACAAAGCAGCAATTCACTGTAGGTCACATATGAAAAATGCCTTTGCCTGTCCAGAGCTGTTGTATTTCTTCAGCGCTCAGGGGATTTTTCTGACGCTACTGAAGCTAAGCTGCTAGCAGGTTATAAACCAAAAGGCATTCAATTAGAATCTGTTCTTCATCAGGGGTGCCCTGTCTTCCTTGCCCTGCAAGCCACGTATCAAACCCCCTGTCGAGTGAGAAGCCTCCTGCTCCTCTACCTAAAACAGCCAAGGAGATCCCTGGGAGCAGTTCCCCGGTGAGAAAAGAGTTTGTCTGCATACCTCGCCTCACCTCCCAGCCCTCCACCAGCACATCCAGGCTGGGAAGCGGCCACGGGGTCCCAGGCTCCATAGGGCTGTTGGACCTGGCAGCCCACCCCCTCAGCTGGGGCTTGGGGGAACGACAAAACTACTAACAGAGGGTCTGGGATGCTGCAGGTTTGGAGCCAGCATTAGTGAAACAATCTCATACTTGCTGGGGATGAGAGATGTATTTTCTTTTTTTTAGAAAGGGTAAAAATGAGCTAGAAACTGGTGACTCCCTCCGTGGAAACACTGACAAACTCCACTGTGTGCAGACAGACCACTCCGAGCCTGCAGTAGTCTATCTGGTACTTTCTCAAGACAATTTCCAGAGGTCAGCTACAGTCAAATAATTGTTACAAGGAAAAATGTCATCAGAGAAATATTGAGTTTGAAAAAAAAAATTAGATTCCCCCAAACCCACAACCTGTTGTTCTACGAGAGGCTTTTTGGTTTCAAATCAATCTTAATAAAGACAAGAAGTGAAAGTGGCAACCAATAATCATTACAAACCATAATAGACATAACAAATGTGAATAACAGAAAGTCTGATAGCTGTGCAAACAAGTCACCAGCTGGGAAAGATACAGCTGATGGAGGAAGATAAAACATTAATGAAAAATCCTGGGGTTAAGGATTAAGGGCAAGGAGGCATTATTTAAGTATACTAAGACCTAATGAAATCCTTGCTATCATGCAGGATTCAAAGGGATCTCCTGGATCATCAAATCCTCCTAGTATCTGTAGTGCCATACCAAATAATCCTCTTCATGGAAATAGTGATATTAATCTTAAAGTAGTTCTTTTTGACCCCAGTTCCCAAGGGATGGAAGAGAATGTAGAAACCATGTAATAACCTCCTTGTGATTTCACACTTAAATTTTTTTTGCCAGCATTTCACACCAAGTTCCTCTGATAAAAACATCACTCATCAAGTTCAGTAACGTCTCTTCCCTTTCTTAGTCCTGGTAGGTCCAGTGTTAAAGAAGGCAGTGTTGCCAGTTGTGATACACAAAAAGAAGACATATTCATTGAATATTTGTGTATTTGAAAAGAAATACTGTGCTTATTTCACAGGAAAGAAGAAATACTTTCTATATCTCATCAGTAGCAATGGAAGATGTCAAATAGCAACCATAAGAGCAATGTACAGAGGCAGTACCAGAAAATTTGTGAACCAGAATATTGGAAGAAGTGTCTGAGGAGCTTCCTGAATCACTGACAGTGATTTGTAAAACATCCTGAAAGACAAGGGAAGCTACAAGGGACCAGGAGAGCACTGAAGTTATGCTGTTGATTAACAGTGTGAAGCAGGGTTCCCCTCAGAAATCACGACACACTGATCCTCTGTATCTACAGAAGACCTGGTTGCATGTTTGCCCTGTCTCTCCTGCAGACAGACTGAGCACCTAATGCAGCTGGTACAGCATGTCTGGTGGTATGCTGATCAAACTGTGAGTCCATACTTAAAAATGGTATGGTGATGACCTGCGTTTCCCGAGCCCAATTCTTCTGACACTAGTCCCAGGCAAAACTATGGTTAAGGAGATAACGGGAGGTAAAAAAAACATTAATGAATGGCAGCACAGTCAGTGCCAGCCAATGCCAAAACCTATTTTCTTAAAAGCAATCAATGAAACCTCTTATAAAAATGAGATTTCATATTTATCTGATTAAAATTATCTTTATAGATTGCTGGAAATAGAGATGTCTACTTGACAGTTTCATGTGTACTTCTGATTAAAAAAAAAATAAAAAAATCAGTGTAGCCTGTACTACACTGGTGAGATTAAAGACTGGCTCATAGATGTCCAAGTAATTGTCAAAGAGAAAGAGCTCAGTAAGCAGTTTTCATGAGAGCCTCAAGTTCAGCTCAGAGAAGATCAAGAACTGACTTTGCTTGTGTTCTATAAATACACGCAAGGGCGACAATTTCTGGCAGTAGAGAGCTCCGTCATCTAGTTAAGCTACACTTGTCAAATAGCATAGCTAAGACCAATGCTACACAAGTGCCAGGTAGGAAGGAGTAAAAGATTTTGGACCAGGAGCAGCTGACCATAAGACCAGCTCAGTGGGCAAACAATGGGTTCACCGCAGTTCGAAACCTCGAACTGCTGTTTGCCCAGACAACCTCTGTGCAGGCAGTCCCTCTTGAGAGCTGATGGCCAGCTCTTGGCAGCAAGTCCCACTCAGGGCAACACTGGGTGCATTACCATTTTAAAAAGGGGCAGGGGTGTCTTTCCATCTTAATTACTTCAGTTTAACTCCACAGCACGCAGCAGCAACATCAGCTCACACCATAGGACACGCACCGTCACAAGGTCCCTGCGCTGAAGAGCCCTTCAGTTCCCAGAGGACCAGCAAGAACATTGCACTGCGGGTCAGTATTTCAGAGCACCCATCACTGTGCCTAAGATTTATCTCTCTGTCTTTTTCTTGGTGGTGTGCAGGGCAGCCACCGAACCTGGGGCAGATATAATAACACACACTCATGATGCCTCTTGCGATGGCAATCATCTGATTGCTGCCTGCGTGTGCTTCTTTCAAACAGCTGCCTGGGCTCTTCTCAAGCAGCTGCTTGCAAACATTGCAGATACACACTCTATTTTCGTTATCTGATCTGTTGCACGGGAATCATTCGGCAAGATATTTGAGGTCATATCACATTACTTCTGGCACTGAAATTTCTGTGACGTTATCTTTGAAGGGAGGAATTTGCATAATCAGCTCCCCAAGCATCTAACCCCAGTAAAAGACCACTCCCGGGGCTAGCTGAAAAGCAGAAATGATGGGTCAAGGGAAATAAACTAAGAGACAGACTTGGCTGACCAGCAATGCTCATAGGGCTCCCAAATGAGAACAAATGCTTTCTTGGTAGAAAGATCATCTCAGCCCTGCCAAAGACACCAATGTTATCTGGGATCTCACTGTGCTGCGTGGTTGCTGCGAGTGGATAAGCAGGTCTCCACTTTTAAAACAAAAAGATGCACTTGGGGTAGTTGTGGTAATGGTACCTCAGACACTTCCATAAGCCAGTGGTGAAGCAGCATCTGAGCAGACCTATGGAGTGAAGCAGTTGGCGTTTGGGGGTGGCTGGCATGAGGCTGGTTCAGAGTAGCTCTGGTTGGGACCCATAGACTGAATCGCCATTAGCAGTATTTGGTTTCCATTTCACACAGAAGGAATCCGCTTGTGTGCTCCACGGCTGCTCCATGTTGCAAGCCAAAGCAGGAGATGGGGGACAACCAGGAATGTCCCATGAAAAGCGCTCACCTAATCCAAACTAAAATGCTGATGCTGGGATACCTACAGATGCTCACACTGCAGTACGCAGGATACTAATGGAGATGAATATTTAGAGTTAGTTTGATAAACCATAATAAAAATTGCTACCGTTGGCACATTGTTTCCTTATGGGGAAATTTCTTATTAGGGAAAGCTTTTTTCTTCTTCAAGCCAGTGCAGACGGTCATCCGAATTTGTCAGGCTGCCAGACTCTCACGTCTGCTGCTAAAGTGATGGAACTTCTGTTCCTAATCACACCATGGCTAATAATGACATAAGAAGGACAATCTTGCTTGTTCTCTGGTTTTTTCCTCACTTAAATGAGTAGCTTGAGAAAAATGCTTATATATACTACATGACTTCTCCATGTGTCATTGAAAGGAAATATAAACGCCAAGAGTACATGAAAATACTGAATATTAGCATATAGAAGCATCTGCTTTTAATGCAGAATCAGTGTTGGGCATATTCTGCAGAATCTCACCCAAAGCCTGTTGAAGTCTATGGAAACATTTTTTATCTTTGATGGGGCTCAAACAGACTCACAGAGCTGTTTCCCACAGTTAGTAGGTTTTGCTAAAATGTCCACAAAACTAAGGAATACAAAGCGAGAGACAGAAAGCATGTAGGAGAACAGATCTACCTACCTCTCCTACATATTTCAGCAAAACAAATCAAAACAATTGTCAAGACATATACGGTTCAATCTGCAAAGCTCTAAGCACTATTTGAGGTGATGAAAGCTCTTAACTTGCATTGACCTCACTGGAGAATCAAGCACTGTAAGTGTCAAATCCCAAGGTTTAGTGAGGTGTTATTTTTTCCTCATTTTTTGCCTGTGGATATCAATGGCTTTGTTTTGTTTTCCTCTATTTTGTTTTCCTGGTGTGTTGCAGTAATACTGAAGTATGCACAGCCAGACATTTTCAGCTGGCATGAATATGCTGTAGTGGCAGGGGTTTGTATTTACCTTCAGAATTTCATCTAAATTCTTACTCTTTATCTGCCCGTCTCTTCTAATATTCACTGGATACAAAGAAATGACATTGCAACAGACATTGATGTATTAGGTAGGGAATGGTTACTGGCAAAGTAGCGATGATCAAAGGATGACACACTTTTCACATGTATGAAAAGGCATTTTAGTTATTCAGAAGCAGCAGTGAAAAATCCACATCCCAATTAAGGTGTAAACTGTGTGGCTTGCAAGGTGCAGGGAAATGCAGAGACTGCTTGAGAAACAGCAGCAATGGGTGCCGTAACAGTATCACAGAGAGAAAACATCACAAATATGAACGGGATGGGAATAAGTGATGCCATCATCACTCATCTCTGTGAGCCTGTCTGTGGCTGTAGGGGTAGCAGTGGTAAAATGTTTCTTTTATTTTTTTTTGATTCCTATGTGCATAGCTTGCTGCTGTCTCTGTGCGCGCCAGGTAGCATGACTATATCCCCTTGCTGTAGCTGGCTCCCCACATGCTGTGGGGTACAAAGCAAAGATTTGTTCCCTCTTCCCACTAGAAAGTTTTCTCCTTACTTAACATCACCTAGCAGCTTCTCTTCTAGTGAGTCAATCACAAGTGTCCTTCCCCCCTCCATCTTTTTCTCATCTTAGCTAAAATATCACTGGTTTTCCTTTTGTGCAGTCTCTTAGCATCCTTTTTTTTTTATATACATAACTACTTATTATTTCAGTGCCTGTACTTTTTAACTTACTGGGCATTTTTGGGATATGGTTTCCATGAAAGAAGCTGTATGGCCTTGCTATGATGAACTGTGAAATGACACCAGCAAGGGTGCCTCCCGTCCCTGTTGGAACAGCTTCCTACTGCCAAACTGTTCACAGGTTTAGAAACATCACCTCTAGTTATTCACAGGTGTTTTTGAAGTCCATAAACATACACGTACAAGTATACATGTGTGTCTGTGCATGTACTTCTATGTGCCCATGGTATGTGTCAAGAGGATGCAGTAACCTGCTGGGTAATGTGGAGAGTCTTTGATCAGCTGCAGCTTTCTGCACCCTGTGCTGTTTATCAGATGTCCTTGGCTGCTCCACCAGCACACCAGACTGCTTCCCAAAGAGCTTTTGTCTGTAGTGCCATGTCTCAGATCCCAGCCACAGCTTTTCTTCCCTCTGCCCACAAATCGGCCACTTTCTCCTGTGGATTAAGCTACAGGTTTGTGACAGCATGCGTGTCCGAAGGATGAAACAAACCAGCTAACCATTTCACCAACCCTGACCCTCTCCTTCAGCCCAAAATACATTTGTTTATCTTTATTTTGGGGCAAGACTGTCTCTGTTATTTCTACATGCTGCCTGTTCTTTCTGCTGACCCACCACAGGACTATTTAGTGACTCCAGCTAACTTTTCAGTCTCCAAGATCAAGGGCTGGTGTGTGGTTTGTATGTGATTTGTCTTACTCTGACTTCTTCCCATGCCACTCCTCTTCCTCTCATTCAGCCATAGGTTTGCAGAGCCTTGGGCTATTGTGTGCACTGCGGATCTGTTTTAGTTCCCTGTCAATTATTCCTCCTTGTTCACGGTAACAGCCTATATCACATTTTATTACTGCAGCTCCTATGCCTTCCACATCATTGCTTTCAAAACACTGAATTTATTCTGAAATGCATCTGGTTTTCAGTATAGCTCCTCACTGTTTCCTAAACCCAGTGGTATTTTGGTGTTTGTTTTGCATCTTTTTTGCTGGCTGCAGCTGTGTCCATATTCCAGGATTATTGCTGAAGTTTCTGTGAGAAACATGGAAAATTTTCCATCTCTGACTTCCAAGTAGTTTAGTAATATCTGCCCCTACTTTTTCTCCCTTCTGAGCCTAAGCGCTGTGCTGCCTTCCTGGCCATTGTGTGGAACACAAAGACTAAATGACCAGGGTGTGTGAAACGTTGCTGAAACGTTGATATTATCTTCTTCTGCAGGACATCACAGTTAACCCTGCGTCTCCACTGCCCTTTACAACTGCCTGATTTCCATTTTGAGAGAACTCAGCGCTCGCAGCAGCACGAGATTAATAACTCCGCTGCTGTCACGTGCAGGCAGAGTGCTTGCTTCTTCTCCCATCGTGTCACCCAACTGTCTCGCACTTGACCACCCATATCACTGCACGATTAAGGGCAGCAGTGAACCAGCAGTTCCTCCAAGTACCAGTATCCCCTACTGTCAGGGCCTGATTTCACTTGTAAAGCTGAATTTTCTAAAGGGTGGAGGTGATCATTTTAGAGGAGCTCCTGCTACTCTCTCACCAGAAGGAGGGAAGCTTGTGTTTCTGATGGGCACTTTTAAGAAAAAAATGCTGTGGCTGACCTGGGGCAGGAATGGGAGCAAACATACTCTGTTTATAATGTAAACAGGATTCAATTCTCCCCCAGACACTTAACTTTAGCCAACTCCAAATGATAAAAAAGCATGTGTCGTGTCTCAAAACACAAGACTGTCTTTAAAATTCATTGCATTTAAGAACATAAATTTTGCATGTTTATTCATCCTCCACATTCTGGGCCTGGAAGCATATTTAATTGCATCTTCCTTTTTCTTTAAGAAAGGAAGCTTTTACCTCAGATGCTGAAGCCCTGAAAATGTGAACCACCCCGAAAGGTTACAGCTCAGGAACAGCTCGGTGCTCCACTGACTTCAGCAAAACTGAATTTTACTGTTCTAGGGTTGAGGGTCTTGGGAAAAGGAAAGAAGAAAAAAGGATAGGCCTGGATGGAAGAAGTAGAAGAAACCCCTGGAGAAACGAATTTGTTGCTTCTGAGAGAGAAAGCACCTACTTCTACCTCCAAGACTTGCTGTCCCTCACCAATTCCAAAGACTCAAGCTCTTCTTTCAGCAAGACCATGTAACTTGGCTTTCCATGGATTAGGCAAAGCAGGTTGAAAAAGTATAATGATTTTGCTGGCCCTAAGAGTCTATTGTCCTTGGCCACAGTGTCTTCTCTAGAGCCCCTCCACTTATCTCCTTGGCAGATGTCTCTCTGGAAAATGATTTCAAGGCTACAGGGTGCATCCATAAGGTGGGGGAAACTTCTAGACCCACCTTTTTTCCTGTGACTGGTGAAAACGAGGAGAAATTTGGGAGATGTTTCACTCAAGGTATGTACCTGGCTACTGCAAGAAGAGAAATCATCTCAGGAAAGTAAGAGCTCCATTCAGTGGGATCACAAGCCAGAAGACTGGCTAAGAAAGGTGTTTCAAAACCTCCTCCATGTTCCTGAAGCTGGAGGGCAGATCCTCCTGTTCATATGTTGTTCACCAAACAGGCACAGGCATCTAGACAAGTGCCATCACTGAGGTGGTCTTAACTAGGGACAAAGGAAAACTCTGGGTAGGAGCCTGTGCAGAGGAATCCTCTGCACAATGGCAGGTTAATAGATGTTATCTGCTAACAGCAGATAAGTTATCTCAAAAGGAATAATCTGTAGCACTAAGCAACTGGTCAGAACAGCCCAAGTATCCCAACTTAATTGACATAAGGCCACTGTTGTGTGGCCTCTGCTGCTGTACACCACCAAAAGCATGATACTGGCCCATGACCTGGACTGGAGAAACTTCTAGCACTCTGCAGGATCTTACCAGCTGTCAGTGTCTTATAGAGCTGAGAAAGCCGACTCCAGAGGGCTTCTTTAATATATATGCCACCCTAAGGCAAGTCTTATGGATTTCAACCACAGCTTGGAGCTCTCAATGAACTTGGCACAATCCAACACCCTTTCTATGCCTCAGTTTGCCTCTTCCAAGAGATAGCAATAATTACATTCTTTTATTACAGAGGGAATGTTGAGAACTTATTAGTTCATGTTAATAAAGCAGTTGGAAACCCTTCAGTTGCTACAGGAGAGACATGCAGAGTATTTTGTTTTATTGTACTTTTATGAAGACTGAAACACTTAATTATTTTCCAGGAAAGGAAAAGGAGAATACCTTTAGAAAGCCTTCCTGATAGCAGCTAGGAAGCAACAAGATAACAAATGACAAAACAAATCTATTAAGCAACCATTTCAAGACGAAGAGAAAAATTGAATATAGACTATTACTCAATGTAGCACAACAAGATGTAAGCTAGGTTAGCAGCTGAATAAATATAACCACTGGTGATTACTTGTCAGCATTCCTGAAAGGCATATGTGACCCTAAATGTTATCTGTCGGGAAAGATTATAAAACAACTTTTCCCTTCAAGAAAAAAGATTACTTCCTCTCTATACAGGTACTGGAGGACAGGGAGCTAGAACACAGAGAACACTACATCAATAGCTAACAAATAGGTAGAGGAATTAATAAAGTAGTTGTTATGTAAGCAGCTACGGCAAAATAAGGTGATAAATAGCAGGCAACTGGGACTTATAATGCATCTGGCAAGCCAACTTAATTATATTCTTTGACAGGATAACAAGCCTAATGGACAAAAAGTACTCCACGGTAGCTTTTTGTATAGTTCCCTGAGATGTCCTTATATGTGGATTACTGACATCTGAATGATACTTCTCAAACTCCAGCTCTTCCAGTGTGACCCAAATGCAGGGAAATATGTCAAACCATTCAGTGCTCTGCAACACACTCATTTTAAACTATGCAACTCTTTTAAGGATCTATGAAACCACTCAATGAAAAGTGGATTATACTATCACCTGCTTTATAAGAAGGATTTGAATCTTACATTTTAATATTCCAGAGAGGCTCAAAAACCACAGCTATGCAGATGTTTTGCCACTAGGGCAGCCAGTAGAGGTGATGCACATAATCTTGGTGTATTTTTTCGTCAGATGGTAGTCATCAGTTTGTTGGAGGTGGAAAAAATTGTTGGAGAAGTGAGCAGACACCCTCTTCCAAATTCATCAAGAAGGTTATTACCTAAAGGTGAGTACTTATTGCTGCCCATGACCCTACGTAACCTTCCTGACCTCTCATGCTGGGAGCTGGAATTGCTCATGCACCGCTACTCATTTCAGCCAGTGCAGGAAGAGATCTTTCCCTGATGTCCTCTATAATACATTTTCAGGCAACTAGCAAGAGGACTAGGAGAGGTGTAAATCTAAGTAATGCCATGCTAGATGCTCTGAGAAGATTATGGAGCTCTGTTTGAAATGCTGGCCGTGGTCAGTATACTGGCATTCCTACAGTAAAACTTTATTTGTTCCCTGTGTCCTGTTTTTGTCTCTATAAACACTATGGGTGTTAAAAACTGCATAGCTAGCATAAGGGCTTTTGTTAGTATCACTGCCAGAAGCTAAAAACATGAGCCAGGTGTGATATGGATGACAGGGATCAGATCTGCTAACAAACACATACTAGGAAATTCACGCACCTCGCTGTGGTCTTGCTGCTGGAGGAGGACAAAAAGCCATCATCTCAGGAGAGCTCACTCAAGAACACAATTTTGGTTCATTTCTCCTGAGGAGTGTGGAACAAGTGTTTGGACCAGAGATATGGGCTAGGACAAAGGTTGGACTCAACGACCTTGAAGATCTCTTCCAACTAAAACTGTGGTATGATTCTATGTTTCTGTGATTCTATGATTCTATGTTTCTGTGATTCTACTCTACTGGTTTCTGTTCTCAATTGCATGTTATATGACTCTGTACTCTATGAGTCTTCTCTTATCTTTAGGGTGAATGATGAGGAAACAAGAAAAGCTATTTCCTTGGGAGATGTCGACAGACTGTCCACGACAGGAGTGAGGTGCAAAACTCATGATACCTCTCCCTTGTACAAAATCTGGTGAAAAACAGCCAAACACCCAGGGTAAGAGTTAGTGGTGGAGGATTAAGCAAGGATGTCTCCTGTTATGAGCAGAACAACCCTTCTCAACTTGAGAACAGACCGTGTAGAGCCTAACCATACCTGCAGGATAGAAAGATGGAAGAATGCACATAATGCAGGAAGGGTGAGAGTACACAAAGTGCAAGCTAGAGGAATGAAATTAAATCAATAAACTGAAGTTCAACCCCAGTATAAATATAAAGAAAGGGATGAATAAATATGAGCACAGAGAAATGAAGAGATCACAGAAAAGAGTTGTAGGGTTAATGAGAATATAGCCAAGGGGAAATTGCTAGAGGTGGCTGGCACAAGTGCACAAAATACTTTATCAAATGGATATTGGGATTAATAGGTGTCATGACTTTAAGCAAGTAATGTAGCTGGATGCTATCAAAGCATGTTTTGGTCAGCACAATTCAAAAAATACTTAAGCCATATGGACAGAAATGAGATGAAAGAATGCAAGAATCAGCGACTCCGGGCCCATTTCATTTGTAAAAAAACCCCTCAGCACTCAGTGTAAGGTATTCTTAATGCTGATATGAGTAAGTCTCCTAACTACGGAGCTTAGAGGAATGGGACCTCAGTTCCCTCCATGAGGGAAAATGGAATCAGCCAGTTCTAATTAGCCACATTTGCAGGATTTACGGTTTTGTTTACTCATGGCTTCATGTGCCGTGTTCTTTGGCTTTATTTATGGACAGAACAACCCTTAACTAATCACACGTTACTGCTGTGACTGTGCCCATGGAAAGGCAGAGGGAATGTACATATAGGCTTTAGCGAGGGTGAACCACAGCTACACAATAACTTTCTGGACTAGGGGCAGAGATGTGAAAGTATTAAGAAAAGGAAGAGAGCTCTGCCTACAGGCCTCTAAATCACTGTCAGGAAGCCCTCACCACATTCAGGTCAGGCCCTGGGACAATCCTTGCACATCCCAAGGGTGGCCTGGTAATGATAAGGTGAATTCACAGCAAAGACCAAGTCAGATGATTTGCAAAGGTGCACAGGTGACATGTGTGATACCTGACTGAACCAGCACTGTGATGTGAGTTCGACTTGTTAGATGGGTGTTGCCAAACTCAGAAGGAAGGCAGACCAAGCCAAAAGTGATGAGCCACACCAGATGGCACAGATTTACTGGAACTGGAGAAGGCTGATCAAAGTCTGTGTGCCCCTGATACCTGTAACTGTGAGTAAGCAGCAAGAACTCTCTTTTTTCTTCCATTTGTACAGCAGTAGCTGCTATACGATGTTGAGATCGCCACTACAGTTTTAGATTAGGGTGGAGGTGAACAGGGATTACCACCTTGCCAAGAAACAGAATGGAATGGCAGAGGAAAGAAAAAATCGCACAGTACAAGTAAGCTAAAGCCTAACCAGGATACCTTACAGGTAAGGAGAGACACTGTAAACATGATGACAAAGTTTTAATCTTTAATTATTTTAAAATTAGCCTGTCGCATTGGCCATCGCAGAAAAACCTGAACACAAGCTAAATACAAACCACTGGCTTCTCATTCTGAAACAGTGCTAACAGCAACAGCCCAAAGCCAAGTTGACTCTGGAAAAAAATTATAACTCAGCTCTGGTTAACTTTGGCTCTTGAGAATTTGTTAACCCTTTCACTAATGGTAGTTACTGGAGAAATGCCCGGTTACCATAGCTACATCTACACTGCTAAAGGCCCTTCACCCTAAAAGATGCTTTCACCGATTTCCAAGTCAAATTACCCGTGGTTGGGGCTAGTCGCCTCTAGAGAATGGCTGTGTGCTCTGTGCCCTGTACTTGCTCTGAGCGTCCTTAGAATTCCCCACAGAGCTCCAGTGGCCCTGGAACACAACTCCTTCTGTTTTGTCATAGTTTTTTCCTTTCTTTCTTTCTCAGTTCACTGTGCATTAAAACTAAAGAACTGTGCTGCAGCCTCACCTGTTTTAAAGTGGGCACACGCTATAAAGGTTGGCGGAGGTATTTCATTCTCTGTTGGCCTAGGTAGTGACTCGCCTCACATGTTTCAGATCAGCTTCTTTAGAGGAGAGGAGGTGTGATACAGGCCCCACAGCTGCGCAGAAGATGAGAGTCTGTTATGCTTCCAAGACAGGTCTTAATTACTAAGTGCAAATTTTTATTTGGTGTTAAAGTGCTTGGAGAAGATAAATGAAAGCAGAGGATATATTCAGTAACTGCAGAAAAGGACCTGCAGCACCCAGGCACAAGGAGGTATTAATTACTTATTTTAGTCCCCTTTAAGCTCAGAAGACAGCAGTAGTAGAATTACTTTTGTTTGCAGCTGTGGGTTCTGTTTTGAATGAGATACGTGTTTTCTTTTTATACCTTAACGTTTTTGATGCATTTCTTTTTGCTGTGGGAATTGATTAGCTACAATTTACCTAGAGCCTGTACTTCGATCCATGTGTCAATCATTCTTGTGTTATAGTGTCTCAAAGACAGCAGCACAAGTAAGGACTACTAAGAACAGAACAATCTTTTCAGCATCGACAGGGCCATTCAGTACTATAGCTGTTAAATGACAGCATAGGTAGCTATGTCATATTCAGCATTTGAATTCTACCCAAAAAAATAGCATACTAAAGTAGCAGGAGCCATCATTGGACTGAATTCCAGAGAAAATCTCTCCTCCTAGAAATCAGCTACGTCATTCTGTTTCACTTGTCCAGTATTTTCTATTGCAAATCTTAAAGAAATCACAGAGAAAAACATCAGCAATTAGTGAGGGACTGCATTACTAAGAAGTAGTGAAGTAAACCAGTATCATTTCCACAGATAAAGCATACCTACTTCAGGCTGGAAAGTGGCCCTAAACCTCCTAACCCCAGAAAATATGCACGATCAGAGCTGTCGGATGGTGTCTTATGAGAACAGAACAGCCTTAAAGTTTGACCTTAGGTCTGAGTTTCCTGAAAACTGGAAGATACTGTGGGTGTAGGGCCTTGTTCCAGAACTGCTCCTTGTTAAACAGAGTTTGCTTCTCTCTTTAAAATAGCTTAGCCCTAAGAATCATCCACATCCATACCTGTTTGCCAGGGAGGGAGGGTCAGGAGGGAGCATCGGTAATGGCAGCCACCCTTGAGCTAGGACTCAGAATGCAGGTCTGCCTGAGCTGTCCTTATCGCTCCTTCCCACCTCATGCCTAAAAATAATGGAACACATGACAAGAGTATCTGGTCACCTCTCCATCGTGCTTTGTCATGGCTACCCATGATCTTGGCAGTTTATATTTATCCAAGGAGAGAGGAGGCGAAACAAAAAAACAGAAGGGAAGATGGAGGAGTGAGTGGATAATAAACTAACAATTTATAAAACTATAAAACCTGGCAGGCTTTGGTTTTATGGCATCATGGTGGATGGCTGCACAATGAAGAGCTGGCTTCTGTTGTTAGTAATGCTATCAGCAATTTCCCATCCAGCTGTGAAAGATTTTTTGTTAATACACATCATGATTTTAATAGTGTGTGTGTAGGTGGTGAAGAATTGGATTTTTTAAAACTTTATAATCAAGGTGAGAGGAGGCAGGCACAGTACATGAGAGAAACATGCAGTGTCAAAATACTCTTATTATCCCCCAGGTCACACTGGCAGATCCTTCCCACCTCCCATCTACTGACTGGTCTTAAAGTTGAGAACTGCACTCTGCTCTGAGCACTTGGCTTTTTTGATTTATTTATTGTAAAATCTGAGCCAAAGATGGAGAAGAAGTACTGCTGAGTATATCTGTTCATCTCAGAGGTTAGAAGTGCTTGCTCACATTTGATATCCAAAAAATGTCTACATGCAGGCTTCTATGTGAGCTACGGAAGGCCACTTTGCCCAGTGGCTGCTGAAAACGGCTACCCTCCCTCATCCCAGCTGGGCACTCCTGAGGCTTTCCTCACATTAGCTCTAAGCTCTAGAGGTTGTGTAACTGTGAGTTGAACAAGCTAACCTGTCAGCAAACAGTTTCAGCATGTTGATCTGACTTGTACTTGTGACCCCGCCAGGTCTGATGCAAGGGACAGAACACAAGGCAAGGGAGAGGCAGCTGGTGTCACATCAAGTTAAGTCAGGCCAGGACTGCCCTGTTATCATCAATGCAAAACCCAACCAAGTGGCCATACATGGCTCACCTTAGAGACACTCTGTTCAGTAGTCTTGGGGTTTGGGGTTTTTCCCTATGCATAAAATAAAGGGAAGATTGATTAAAAAACGGCCTTGTGCTAAGCTTGCTGGCCCATGGGTGAGCAGAGGACTCCCCTGTACTCACCATGAGGAAGGACAGAGAGCCACTCATCCCACCGACTGTCCACTGTGTCTTCAAATACAGCACGGAATATGCTGTTGCCAAGAACGGCAGGGCATCCTGTTTTCTGTGCTTCTGCATCAGCCTCATTTGGTTAGGACGACATACATTTTCCAATGTGGCTCTTGCATTTGAAATGTCTTGTCGTAGTTCCACAGCCTTGGCCCTAAAACTCTTTTTTCCTTTGCAGGTTCCCTGGGGGCAATTTCATTCACAAACACAGATCCAACAACCATCACTATACTGACAAACACAATACTGACTGATGTCAGTCTCCTGTCCAAAGTAACATCTCAGCTTTTGTCTGACATAATTTTGGGGCTAGCTAGCTGTCAACTTAAATTCAGTATGGTGAAAACAGAAAGCTTCTGTTTTTAACCTTCCTTTTCTGTCATTCTGACATCCAAAAACTACACCCTCCTGTTAACATCAGTATCTATTCTGAATCAGCTTTCTCCCAAATCTCTCACCCTGGTTTTGTTTACTGGCTCCCATTATATATTATTCTAAAATCCCGCCTGTCCTGTTCATTGACCCAACTATATCTTTCATTTGACTACATTACAAACCACACTAGTATCTTTTCACTTACCACCCATAGCAGGTTGCATGGCAAAGGAAGAAAATGAGTACCAAACAAAATGTTTCAAAAAACATTTATGATGCAGACAGAAAAAAATCACACGAGGATCTTTCTTCATGAATTCTGTGTCTGTGAGTTAAGCTAGGCAAAAAACGAGACTTGGTATGTTTTGATACTTTATGTTGTCAAAGCTTATTTAAAATTAATACAAGTAATATTTTTATCTCAGCATGATAGCAAGGGGTTGTTTTGTACTCAAAAGTGATTTTGATGTAGTACTAGAAAGACTGTGATATAGGGCCTTATCTGTCTCCCAGTATTTTATGTAATTGTTCCTAGAAATTGGAAAAACTTCAAAAGCAAGTTGAGGTCAGCTTAATCCAACTACCTTTCCTGAGGTAAAAGAAGCATCTGAATAAAATAAAATGACCCCTCTCTTCCAGGAACAATTTTGTGAGGTAGGATTCTCCCAGAGCTCAGCAAACAGTCTTAGTGGATTTCCTTTCTGGATGAGTCTAGTGTGGAGGCTGTGTGAGCAAATGCCTTAGAGGAAGCTAGAACAGAATAGCTGCTTAAGAAGATTAATGACTGGATTCCTCAAAAGCTACTTTGGGAGAGGTGATCTCTTATGTGTAAGCCAAAGACAATTAATTAAAATTGGTCAATTAGCCTGTCAAATACAACATGTATCCAGGGTTCAAGCTTTTATGTATTCACACCAGAAATTGTAAAATAAAGGAAGGGGGAAGACCTGCTTGAATCATACAGGGCAGATGGAGAATATGAGTTGGTGAAAAGGAAGAATAGTTCCTGCAGCTTGCAAGAGTCCCACACTTGTGAACAGGTGAATGATGATGTGTTGGGTCCTGTCATGCGTGTACATGACAGCAGCTGTCTGCATCCACAGTACCCTTTAGTGTAACGGAGCCAGAACTACCTACAGAGGCAGAAAAATGGGCAACCTAACACTGAAACAAAACTGCTTCTTGAGTGGAGGAGTCAAATCTCAACTATGGGAGAAAAGGGGGAATTGTAAGGAACTCAAGTCTTTCTTCTAAATAAATATAGCAGCATCAGTAGCAGCAAAATAGAAAAACCTTAAAACGTTGAAGTTTTTCTTCTAAGGATGCAGTACAGATTGAACCTTAGCACGAATCTCTGGAAAGAAAAGACAAACCCACCTTGATAGAATCAGTTTTGCTGAGCTTAAACTAAATGCAGTGATCAAAGTCAGTCAGTTATGTGATATATTTAAAGAATAGACTGAGGAGAACAAGAAACCTTCTTTGTTCTATCACTCACTCCAAATGCATTTCCTTCCAAATGTGTCTAGAATCTGCACAAGCATCAATGTATGTAAATTCAGAGATGAAAGCAATAATTCATACTGGTAGGAAAGCATAATGCATTTCTAGTGTGAATGCCAATCATCCTCCATAGGTTATATTGCTGAGCAATGAATAGGAAGCGTACGTGCACCCGATCAAAACTGAACATTTCAAAAGGCACATAATCCATAAAAAGTCTGTGGATCTTAAATGTATAAATGAGTGAGAACTTTGAGTTCGCAACCTGTCTGTAAGAACACAGCAGATGCAAACCAGAGCTGGGATGCCATGTTCACGTTAGCCAAGAGTGGAAAGTTTAGCCACGCCTCACCCTGATTTTTCAATAAGGGCTCATAAGGAAAAGGTCAGAATCTGTACTGTCTAGGGGACAAGAGTAAGGAGCTTTTGATGAATCACCCAAACTCCTACAGTCCAGGCACCACTATGCAAACTCAAATACCAAATAAATTAGTATTTGTATATGTTACACCTATTCACCTTCAAATCTGCCAACAGGTGAAACAAATGACTAAAATACATGACAAATGAGGGAAAGGTACTTAGGTCTGGGTGCATGTTATTTACTAACTGCCTCGTTCTTAGTGTTATCCTTTAGACCAGGATTTATAGTTTCATTTACTTCATAGAAATTAGAAGATAATTCTCAAAAATACAGAAAACAATTCTATTAGGACGAAAACTATCTAAATGCTCCATATGGTTTATCAGTTCGAACATTTTCCTAACACTAGGGCCAAAGATTAAATGTGATTTTCCTTGTGGATAGAGATGAGCATGATGTGACATACATGAGTGGGCTATGCAATTATTTGCTAGTCACTTAGTAGAACAATAGAGAGGAAGCTTTTTTTAATCCTTTTACTGGATTTGGGAAATAAAATACGGATTTATGACACAGATGGGATAAGCAAGCACACTGATTTGTTGCACCACACCTAGAAGACAGTCAGTCTCCCTGGCAGAGACTTCGACTTGCAAGGTGGGGAGCATGGTCTCTACCAGATATTTCAGAAAATTCCTCCTGCAGCTTCTTGAGAAACTCATTGGATCCAATGGTCATCACACAAAGCTTGAGATGTAGGACAGCTGCATTTAATTCTCCGCTGACAAAAGCGCACCAAACTGGCCAAGGTTAGGGCAGACTTTCACTTATAGTCTGGACAACATTAAGCTCTCCCTCACACACAGACTTGCTAACCCACTAACTGTAATCCCCCAGCCCAACCAAGTGGCAACAGTTCCCGCCCAAGCTTGAGAACCCTGTTCACATCAGGTTCAGAGGTGGAGCTTGGTGGCCACTTTCCTTTCCTGCCAAGAGCTTGGGACTTTCCCTTGATGTACTTCAGCTCTGCAGGGCAGCTCGTCTCCCAGGACCCATGCCACAGCCCCCTGCTTCTGCTTTCTGAGCTCTGCTTCTCCCTTCCATCACTGAGACTGAGAGGCCCTTCTGCTCAGCCCTAAATGTCAGTTCAAACAGGCCCTTCCTCATGTTCAGATTCGGTCCTGTAGCAGAACCAACAGGCCGTGCTTCCTTCGCTCAGTTGTGGGGTCTATGGGGTGGGCTGGTCAGGGGAACAGAAACAACACACTCACGATAAGCAGGTGAGGTGAGGAGAACAGATATCCTTTCCCACAGCAAAAAGGAAAAGCCTCGCTCAGGAAGCAGAAATGGAAACAGCCACCAGTGCAGTGGGACAAGAATCAGGGCATCCTGGCTCTTACTTCACTTCTCCTTAGAAGAGAATATTCTCTGGTCATCTTTCCTGTGAGATGCTTTATTGTGGAGTACAGTGGAAAAGGGAGCCTGGCATGACTGAGCTGCAGACTGTCCCTCGAAATGTAATGAACCCAAGTTCTGGGGCTTTTTAAACGAAAAAAGTGAAACTGGAGTTGAACAGTCCTAAGTCACTGGCAAATCCTTTATAAAGGACAGGAGTGGAGGTCAGTCGCAGGTATTTTGAACTAGTTTGAATCAACGGGAAGACTGAATGAGTATATCAGGTTTAGAGAGATGGGTCTAGTACAAATGAAATGCAAGCAACATTTTGAAAAAAATAATTTTGATATTTTCAAAGGAAACATTTTCTATTTTACTTTACATCTAGACATTTATATTACAATATATCTACAAATATTTTAACACTATTTTGAGCTTCTGAACTGGAAAATAAATTATTCCTGTCACCCTAAATAAAATATACTAAAGAGTTAAGCTCAAATCCGACCTGAGGATAGTGGGTATTCTCGTTTCCTTCATCACTTGAAGAAATGGCTGTTTTTAGGATCACACACAGCTCACAAATTGCAGAGAGACAGGCTTTACGTTCAGCATTGTTGTTGCAGATCAGCACTACACTAACTTCTTAGCTGGAAAAGCACTCTGCAAATATCCACTACCTGAAGGATGTTGATGGGACAGCACAGATTCAAAACCCTTGAGACAACTCAATCCAATTCAATACAGGCACTACATACCAAATTCCTATTTGATCTATCACATTGGCATTAAGAAAATCCATGACTGAGAGACAGAACAAGGACTAAGGAATAATAACGCTGTCATTCCTGGCATGAAGAAACATTTTTTTAACTTCTAGGACTGATTGGATTTCCACTGCTAACATTTCTGCCAGGCTTCCTTTCAATGAAGCGTCGAGACTAGGATAGAATATTTCGTGGCATACTTGCAGAGGAGAGAGAATGGTCTGGTCTGCCTTCAGTTTGCTCTTAAATGAAGATTTAAGGGGAAAAAAGGCATGATGGAGGAGAGGGGGAAAGGAAGGTGTAAAAGCCACTGCAGTGATCGAATTCACCCATGGACTAGCTCACCCTGACATAATCCTTAGACAGCTGATCAGGTCGTTTGCAGTCCTTCTGCAATGAAGGACCAAAGCATAGCTGTGGTCAGGATATGGCCCTGGTTTGGATGATGGTTAATGAGTATTAGTTAGCTTTTATTTACAGATTTCATCCTAAACGTCTTGAAAGTCAGAACGGAGGTAGCATTTCTTCCCTGGAGCCTTCTGATGAGGTTGCTTATTATGAAGTATTGCTCAGTCTAGAAGAGACAAGCACACTGGTCTTGCAAGTCAATAGTAACATATTTACAGAACATCTCAGCTGTTAAAAATGAAAGACGCAGACATAAGACTGGATGCTGTTAATGTCAGAAGGATTGAAATACTGGAATGTGGGCTCCATTTTCCCTTTGCTCTTATCATTTTCGCACCCTGACTTCATCTTTCCAACTCTTCTTTTATGCAAATACCTATGCTAAATTTAAGGCCATCTATAAGAAATGCCAGTCACCAGCTTTTGGACCAAGGTTATAGCAGGTCTAGGCTTTTTTATAAAGATTTCTTTTGCACAGAGACCAAGGATGTGATATCTGATGTTTTGTGAACTGGCACATTATATTTTTGTTTCCTATTATTCTTCAAACCAGTTTGAGTGAATGGACCTTTCTGCCCTATAATTTAAACTGAAGGATACTGAAGGGCAGCTGAAATTTTCTCCAGCTAAAAAGAAGTCTCTTTTCTGTGAGTAGTGGGAGAAACTCCCCAAAAATGCAAGCTGTGCGGATGGCTTTTCTCTATCACAAGTGTAGACTCATTAAATGTATTTTTTTTTCTTTCTAACTCCTTATGCTCTTATTTTGTAGCCTCCTATAAGCAAGATATGAATTCAAAGATCATGTTTCAAACTTGCAAGACTGTGTGGGTTTTAAAGCAACCACGACAAGTAGCCCAGTCCTAATTGTGAGCTTTGTTAGTGGAGAATCTAGTAAAAGGAAGTAACAATTTGGAATACATTAGCTGTCACTTCAAATGCCAGTGATAATTTGCAAAACACTCAGAGCAATAATGGGAAAAGGCATAAACCATCAAATTTCTAGCAAAGCTGACAACAAAAAAAAATACTCACTGTGAATTACAGTCTTGCTGATTTGCTAAAGCTCTTACTGATTCTGCTTTAAGAAACGATCTTCTTATCTCAAGGGATTTAAATACAATAGATTATCTAACATGCTCCACTAATGTTTTAAGTTTCTTATCTGAAAGTTTATCCTTGATGATTTAGAAATCTGTGATCTCTTGCTAATGAGTTTTGGAGGGTGAATTGGTCAGTTTGGTGATCTGGCTATATAATACCTGGACAGGTAGACATTTGGTCAAGGACCAATAGCCTTCCTTTCTATTGAAAGCCTAGTGGTTATTCCATTTCCAAAGATGTCTTTTTTCAGAAAGCTGTTCTTAGAACTATAAACAACTGACTTTAAAAAGGCATCAGTTCCTGCTGTGTTGAAGCTACTAGAGAAGATGAGAATGTCCAGAATGGAAAAAGCATCAATGAAAATATTCTGGAAAAAAAATCAGAAAAGGTGTATGTCGATCAAAAGTCAGACATATGCTTGTTGGAAATTAGAACTTCAGGGTAAGAAAATAACAACTCTGCTTTCTGACAATCTGTGCCAGTTACTAAAAATATTTTAATGAACCATTACACCTTTAGATACACTGGATGTGCACACGCTGGATTGCAAACCTCGGTCATTAGAAGTTCAAATAGCCTGGCTCACAGCAGGACCTGGAACAGCCAGGCAATTTTGTCTAATCCTTACTGAAGGGGTAAGAGGGGAAAGAGGTAGCTAAGCTATGTGAGAGACAGTGATCTATGAAATGCAGCATTAAGACAAAGCCTTAAGAGGAAGAACTAAAAAACTGTGCAGGCAATACCATGGAAGCTGGCTGCAGAGAGAAGACCAAAAAGTCAGCCTGAGAACTAAAGTAAATGTTGATAAGAACACTGTAGTTATGTGGTATATGGCACATACTAACTGCCCAAGTATTTACCCAGCCTCTTCCACCAGTTTTGTGTCCCATGCAAGGCCCCACATTATCATGATTAGAGCTCACGTTACCTTGAGTAGACATCCCAAAGTTTGGCCTATTTGCTATAGTAAAGATACAGCAAGTAACTGCTGTGCAGACAATAATCACTGAGGCTTTAAATGTTCTGTGGCTTGTACCCCACAATCTGTTAGAAAAAGACCCCTTCTTCCAGAACAACCAAATCTAGGTTGAATTCCTCCTTGGGTAGAACGCTCTGGAAGAAATACATTGCTTTACTGCAACAGGACAGCCTGTTAAAAACTAGTCAGGATTTTATGCTCACAACTGCTGTTCGGGTGGCTTGTGATAGTTCTTCATGGAGATATGCAGCCCTTCCTGGGTAGAACATATATTTAGAAAATAACTCATAAGGCCACCATTGCACTGAAGTTTTATTGTATGCCTGAGCCAAATTAACAAAAAGGGGGACTAGTCTCCTCTTTCTGTCACGCAGCTCTGTCTTTCTTTGCATTGGCTCTGGTGCTTGTCTGACCCTGTGCAGAGCTAATCCAGCTCATTAACCCACAAGAAAACTATTGACTTTCTGAATAAATTAATTTATTGCTGAAGGGGCAAAAAAACCCCAAGGGCTCAAGTGGATGCCAGACTTTCCTGTTTGACAGCAACAAGAACAGATTACCTCCAGCTGTAACAGACAGTGTCGGTGGGCTAACTCACACCCATACTTGGCCCACTGTGCAAAACGGAGTTCTTATTGCAAAATTACATTCTCAGTTTTATACAGACACATCCCACCTTGTCACAGCTTCTTCATTAAGAAATCTGATCTCCAAGTATGCATAAAAGATCTAATTTTTATGGTAAATAATTCTACCCAGTACTTGTGAAGAAAAAAAAAGGATAATGTATTAATATTACATGAGGATGATGAATTACTTTTCTATCCATTGTCACCTATGGACGATGAAAATGGTACTGCTGTTTTTCACTCAGCAGTCTCTGTGGCACCTGAGTATCCAAAGATCCTAAAATAGTAGGAGACTTCCAGCCTTCTAATGTTCATTTTTAACAGCTCCCTGCACTGTTGCAAATTTGAACGGCCAAAGGAAACCTCATGTTACACCAAGAATCGAGCAGAAGGACCAGGGTAATAATAGGTGTGGCATCTTAAGTAATCCTAGACAAAACCGTGATGTTATATGAATTAAAGCAGTCATGCTATGTGTGATTCAATCAATAAGGAGTTAAAGGGTAGGAATATAATGAAAGCAAGTCCACATAGCTTTATGGAAACAAGTCTTGACAAGCAGGCCTGACTTTACTTTTTGATGAGATTACAGGTTTGTTTGATCAAGGTAACCACATGGATGTGGTAGACTTGGACCTTCTTAATGAATTTGATTTAGTACTGCTTGACATTTTGATTAAAACATTAGCATTATATAGCCTTAATAAAACACATTAAATAGATTAAGATCTGGCTAATTGATAGAGTTCAGCAAGCTGTTCTAACCAGATACTCAGCACTGACTGGAGATATTTTTAGTGGGGCTCTGCAGGCAGGAACACTATGCTTGCTGCCATTTGATGTTCTGGAATTACACAAAAACATGGATAATATTGGCAAATGCTCCAAAGTCTAATGAGGAATAGGCAGCTATGGAAAGTCACAGGTTTGCCTTCATTGGCATATATATGCTTCTGGTTCTTGTTTATGTCCTTTCTTTTCAGTTCTGCACAAGCACAAAGGTTCTCTTGCAGGGTATAGTTGCAAGGTTGTGATCTAGTCAGCTGCTGATGGGCATACAACGATTCCTCTCAGTGGTCACTGATTTTTAGCTACTAATTCATGTATTATCAAAAGGAGCAGTATGAACCATTTTAAAAGCATAAACTCTGTGAAGCCACCATTGCACACCTCTACATGACTTTCATTTAAACTATCAATGATATCAACCTCAGATTAAAATATGTTTGCAGCTTCACAAACTGAGGAAATTCTAGTTCATTGGCTGAAATAGAATTCGCTATCAAAAAAAAAAAAAAGAGAAAGCCAGATGAGGCAAGGAAAAATACCCTAAAGAGAGCTAACCAGAACATTAATGATCAGTCATATACAAAACATATGCAATCTCTACTACTATCACTTTCTGGTCAGCTGATCTAAGCATATCGTTCCTGATTCTCTATTTCCTGGGTCACCTCTTGGATCAGACTGAAATCAGATAATGCTGAATTAATATTACTATCCATTGCTAGGTTTGATTCTGATGAATCTTTATATTACTACATGTAATCCCAAGTTCCCTAGGCAAAAATCAAAATGAGAGTTCATACTAATTTTGATGGTGTAGACTATTAAATGCACTCTCTTCTCTCATCAAAATTGTGCTAGCAAACTGTTATCCTTTTAACATTTGGTTTCTGTTTGACCTTGCAGAACAAGATGAATGATAAACGTAAAAGATACTATCTTTCCACACTTTCATTATTTTACAAACCTGTTATTAAAGCTCTCAGTGTTAAAAGTATTCAGCATCAGAAGTGTGCTTCTAAACATCAATATCACCTAACCACAGTGTAAACCAGCAAATGAATGCTTCATCTGTCTAATTTTTTTTTCACTAAACAAAAAGTAAATGTCTTTGTCAAAAGCAAATTGTTCCTTTTTTTAAAAAATTTTTTTAACAATCTCACCAGTTAGGTCATTCGCTGAGGCTCCTTTCTGTGCATGTCACCATTACTACTGATTTTTCCTACGTCCTGCATTGTCCTGTCTCCCTCTGCACAGCTCCATAACTCTCATTTCCATCACTCTGCTTTTGGATTTGTGTCCAGCTTGGAGCAAGATTTTCAAAAGGGACCAACATGCATTACATACAGAAGTAGTGACCTGAAGTATTTTTCTCTGTGTTTTTAAACATGCTGCTCAAGATTTTGTTGGGCAGTATCCTTTTGGGGGGTTTTGGTGGTTTCTTTTTTCTACAAGTCTGTTTTCCTAATAGCAGATTGGCAGTTGGAGGATCCTTGTTGTGTTGGATCCTTGTCCTTTTGTAATATCTAATCATCAATACCCAGCTCTTCATAATGTCTCTGAAAGACAGATGTTGTCAATATTCCAAAAATGCATGCATCATTCCACTTCCAAATGTTTTTTATCATTCTTCTAATTTTGGTCCTTCCTTTTCTTCACTTAAAAAGTAACCATCTTATCTCTGTCCTCCTCAGAACTGTGGGACCATTATATTATCAGATTTTCTTCCTCTGGCACCTCTCATCTCTTTATTCTGTCTAGCCCTCCCAGTCTATTCTCTTTTTCACAAGTCCGTCCATGACATTTTCTTCATCCCAGTTATTTTGGTTTTAAACTTATCTTTCCCTTTCCTGTTTACAATTCATGTTGTTATCTTTCTTTTGGGTTTTGTTAGCTTTCTTCTTCTTCTTTTCTCTTACATTGCCTGTGGTGAACATACTATCAGTAGGACATAACATTCTTCAAATAGCTTCAATTGAGTTTTGACTTATCCTTATTTTCCAAAACCCTGCACTTATATCTTTACAGATTTGCTTACTCAGTTCCATCCTCTTTTTCATTTCTGTCTCCTAGCTGTAACCCTCATATATTTTGTTTCCTATACAAAGTTCTGTTCCTTTTTTTCCTGGCTACAGAAACCCATTAACCTTTCCAGTTTCATCACAATATATCTTTTATTATTCATACAGGACGTAAGTGAAGCTACAGTTATTCTTTAGGCTTCACTGGAATCTTTATTGTTCAGACAGGGAGTACCTGTGAACACACAGGGATGAGCTGAAGTGGGAAAAAAAAGAAAAAGTATGGAGCTCAGTGTAAGAAGTCGAAACAGGACTGCCTTGCTTCACAGAACAAAAAAACCCTAGGTATTAGAGTGGGTATCATAGAATCATAGAAGAGTTTCACCTGGAAGAGACCTTGAAGATCATTGAGTCCAGCCTTTGTCCCAGCCCTATCAACCATGTCCCCCAACGCAACATCCACCCGTCTCTTAAACACCTCCAGGGACGGTGACTCAACCCCCTCCCTGGGCAGCCTGTTCCAACGGCTGACAACCCTTTCAGTAAAGAAATTCTTCCTGGTATCTAACCTGAACCTCCTCTGGATCCATTTCCCATCAGAACTATACTATAACCATTTTCCATCAGAACTATACGAAGTGCTTCCAAAGAATCTGCAAAATGAGGGGGCCACTGTGTGGTTTATTACACAAGAAGCGGTGTTAGGTATTCAGTACCGTACAGAACCAGGTTTGTTCCTTACACCTTCGAAGCTTCCAACCACACG
>NW_009693224.1:0-479 GCF_000703405.1 Apaloderma vittatum
TGTCACCCCGTCTGATTCCTCAGGGGGGATAATCAGGCCCCGTTTAACAGGTGGGAAACTCGGCCCAGCCAGATTAAGTGATTTGCTGACAGCTGCGTAAGAAAATTGCACTAGTCAAGCATTCTCTCGCTGATGCCACCCTTGTCACTGCATAACTTCCCTGCGTGGTTCCTAACACAGCGCCCGCTCCTCGTGCTGGGCTTCGTCTCCACGAAACGTGTGGCTTGAATCACCCTGCGTTCGTGGCAGGACAGGGGGGACACTGCTCCCCATCCTTGGCCTGGGGGGGTCCCTGGGGCACAAAACCCCACCTCTGGTGCCCCAGACACCTGGAACCCAGGGGCTGGCAAAGGCTGCGTGGTGCTGGAGGGGGGACACAAGAGGCGTTGGGATGCTCGGCTGCCTGGGGGTGCAGCACGGGGGTCCCGCTCCAGCACGCACTGCTCAGCCCATCGCTGCTGCTCCTTCAGCCCAGCAGC
>NW_009693225.1:0-40714 GCF_000703405.1 Apaloderma vittatum
ATCCAGACCACACTTCCTCAGTTTACCTCTGCTGATGAGAAAAGCAAATTTTGGCCCACAATATTAGGTGACCTGCAGCTCACTTTTTTCCTGGTAGTTATTCAGAGAATCTCAGGGATGATCTGTGGAATCCACACTGTAACTCCTCCTGCTTTTCCCCCAAGGTGGTGCAAAGTAGGGTTAATGTTACAGTTACCCTGGTTGGGTTGCTGTTGAATATACTGCATATTAATCCTAGATGTTATCACATCTTCCTCCTCGTTAATCTCTTATCTTCTTCCTTTCTTTTTTCTGGTCTTTGTCTTTTCAGATGATTTTATAGTTTGTTTGATGCTTTCAAGTCTGCTTAGTATGTCATGAGTCATCCAAAGGAGTGTTTCTAGCAATACATTTCACATGTTAAATATAACCAGAAGGGATGATCTGGTGATTAAAGAATAAAAAGTCTGGCTTCTTTTCTTAGCACTGTCATTAGACTAATTGTCTGTGATCTCAGGCAGGTCATTTCACCTCTCTGCTTTAGTTTTTCCACCTTTAAAATGGCAATAAACTCATATACAGCATTTTTGTCATATTTAATCTGTTCAGGTTTAGCTCTTCAAGACAGAAGCTTTGAGGGTTTTTTCCCCTGTCTTTTGAGAGACATTTAGTCTAGTTACTGGAAAGTAGGGTGGGTTTTTTTACAGTTTTTTATTTAGTTGATTGCATTCTGTATCTGAGATTCCAACCTGGAATCAGCTGCAGAAATGAGCCAATGAGATTAATACACCCATCCTGAAACCCTCCAGTCCAGAAAATGGCCCAACAAAAACCAAAACCAATTACGAAGACACTTCAAATGTCCATTTCTACAAAACAGAAGTGTGAAGGCCAACTGGCTTTGCTCCTTGCCATGAGGTTTCAGCACAGCTCATGTGTTACCATGTAATGAAAGAATTCCTGAAAATAATGCCTCAGAATAGCCATTCATACTCCCATGGCATGGATAATCAAGATAATACTGTTGCAAGAGATGATTAACCACTGTAAATCTTTTCGGCAACGCTTTCTCAGAAACCCCCTTCTGATACATGTTTGGTGAAAAATGACACCATGGGCAGTCCTCCTCTCCATCTAATCAATTCGATCAGGAGAGAGGCGTTTTTATTTATTCTGTTGCCCATTGTTTCATGGATGGAATCTGATGCCAGAGTTTTCATGGTTTAAAAACACCCGTCTTATAACTTCCTGCTTCCCAGTCATATTCCTCTTTTTTTTACCCTCTATGCATTGTTCTCTAGGTAGGCAGCACTCCCTTTGCCTACATCCTTCACCTGATTAACTACCTCCATCTGCTGCAGATCCCTGTTATTAGCCATGTGTCTTTCCCTTCTATTTTTTACCCTTTGGGCAGACGATTTCCGACTTCCATGTATAGGACAACATATGTTCCTTAGCTTTGCTACCTCTTGTCAGCCATGGTCACTGCCAAGAATGCCTGATGTGCCCTTCTCCAACTTCTTCATTGCTTATTCAGCCTAGAGAGATACTGTGCCAGAGCTGGATATAAGACTGTTAACATGTGTTTACAGGGCCATTAAAGAGCCATTCCACACTGTTATAAACCCCCAGTGTATTTGACCTGGAAAAAGTGACTGCCATGCATTTAGCTGTTTCCAGCCGAACGAAGCTTTATCTCAATGACCACGAAAACAAAGAGGGAATGGGAGAAATGAGGAGTGAGGGAGGGGAGAGGAACACACACGCACGCACACAGGCACTCACCCTTCTATTTGTACCGTTTAACTGCAGAGGAAGAAATGCAGAAAACACCTCTCAAGTCAGGAGAATACTCCAGCCAGCCAGGGTGTTATAAATTAGAGCCTGTCAGTATTACAATGTATATTAATAGTCACACCTCTTTTTAATGAGTTTGGCATTGGCAGCTGAGAGGAAATACAAGTCATCATGGCTCTGCTCATGCACACCCCGACAAAGGAATCCGTAATAAATCTTCCTAGAACAGCACTCACCATAAATATGTATCACATAAGGCATCTGTTTTACATTCTGCATATAAATCAGCATAGCGCTGAATAGCAATGAATCAGCTTCTCAATGCCTGATTTGATAACAAATCGACTTGGATCTTAGGAGAGAGAATTTACAGCCCTCACCCTGAAGACAGATAGTCAATACTTAAGACGAGTGCCAAGTTAACTTCTCTTCAGCAAGCAAGTTTACACAATGAGACGCTTTGGCGTTGGCGGGGGGGAGGGGAAGGGTGTGAGCAACGAGGGTGAGAGCAAGATATTTTTGAAGGTTTTTTAATTAGTGCTTGAAGGACATTGCAGACTCCGTGCCTGTGCTTTAGCCACAAGCTGTTGCTTTGTTCCGTGCTCTGCCCTCTAAGTCCTGCAGGTGCAACTTCTATGAATCTCTGCTTCATGAGTCTGAGCTCCTTGGCGTTCACCAGCGACTATGGGATAGAAAAGTCCAGAGGATGAGAAAAGACATCCCTCACCTGCCTGCTGTTGCCTGGCAGGGCTCTCCAGCACCGCCGAGGAAGCAAAGATCTGACCCCTTTCCTTAGAGTCATTGATAATAACTTCCTGGAAAGGCCTTTTAATCCAGGTTTGCAACCCGGCTTTGAGTATTTATGGCGCATTTCCAGTATTGCATTGCTGATGGGATCGGGTCACAAGGGGAAAAAGAAATAACTGAGATTTTTATTTTTTATCCTTGTCAAAGCAATGGCTCACATGGAAATGTCGGCAGTCGCAGGAATAAACATTTCAGGATCCCATTTGTAGTAAACCGTAAATGTCTGCAATCAGCTGGAGAGGACTTTAAGTCAGCTCCACTATTTTTCAAAGCTGGCTGAAATTCTTTGACAGAAATATTTTCTCAGCAAAATGTAGGGTTTCCAGGGAAAAAAAAAAATCAACATTTTTACATTTTTTATGGGAAAATGTCAAAACTGGATGAAAATTTCTAATTTTTCTGATGGGAAAATTCAAAATGAAATGTTTTATTTTGAACTGACATTTTGACATTTCTACTTTTGAAAGCGTTGAAAAATCTCTAAAATGTCGACATTTTGAAATGTCCGAAATGTCGACATTTTGAAAAGAAGCATTATGTTTTCTTATTTGACATTTCCAGGCAAAGAGTTTAGTTTTGATTGAAAATGTCAAAAACATTCGTATCCTGGCTACATTTTCTTCCTCAAAGACTTTTTTTCTTTCATATTTCAACTTTCCATCCCATTTTAGAATAAAAACAAACATCCTGACTTCCCATGGAATAGAGATTGCATTTTTCAAACAAATGGTCATATGTATTCTATAATCAGCTCTCTGCTGGCAGGATTGCTTAGGTGCAAGTCTAGGATATCTTTGGGGTTGTTTTTTTTGAGGACAGTGAATGAGGGGGAATGCAGTAGTGTACTTTACTTCTCTTCTCCGTACGTTTATGTTTCATTTATGTCATACTTCCTACATGATTATCTACCTTAACAAGCCCTCATTTGTCTGATTTCTCATAGAATAGATGGAAAATAAGGTTGGGAGGGAACTCCACAGGTCACCTAGTGCCTCCCTCTGCCCAAAGGAACAATCAACTCTGGACACATTCTTGTCCATTCAGCTCTGGACACATTCTTGTCCAACCCGCTCTTAAAGATCTCCACGAACAGAGACTCCACGACCTCTCCAGGGAATTTATTCTGTTACTTTGCTTTTCTTACCATGAGAACGCTTTTCTGGTGTAAATTAAGTCATAGAATCGTAGAAATATAGAATCATAGAATCATAGAATTGGCTAAGTTGGAAGGGACCTTAGAGATCATCTAATCCAACCTTCCTGCGCTGGGCACGGATACCCTTATCTAGACCAGGTCACTCGAGGACTCATCCAACCTGGCCTAGAGCACCTCAAGGGAGGGTACATTTAAAACTTCTCTGGGCAATTTATTGCAGAGTCTTGCTGCCCTCATACCAAAGGATTTTTTCCTAAGATCCAATCTAAATCTATTCTCCTTGAACTTAAGTCCATTTCCCCTTGTCCTATCAGAGGACACACTTGTAAAAAGTCCCTCCCCAGCCTTCCTGTAGGTTCCCTTCAGGTATCGCAAGACAGCTATAAGGCCCTCACTGCCTGTCTGTAAAATGGTATACGATGCTATCATTCTTTCATGTTCTTTCCTCTCTACAGTTGTCTTGTTCGTGTTTGAAGATGCTTTCCCTAGACAAGAGCTTCGTCCAGTGTTCTCATTTGTCATAAGCTTTTGTTGCTTTTTCCTTTCTTTGTGACACAACCATACCTACTTACTAAAGTAATTTTTTCCTTTCTTTGGATCCAGTATGTAGGAGAATTTTCTTTCAGAATCAGAGTATGGTCTCTTCCAGACCTTCCATGAGTTGACAGCATTCAGTACTGATGAGTCCTATCTGATTGGTAAAAGCAGAATCCCTACTCAGGCCTCAGTAGAAAAAGGAAATGCTCAGAAGTGTAAATCACGCATTGGGACACTCTGGATGTGTGATCCAAAGTGTCACTTCCACCTCTACATGTATAAGTGGCAAGATCAGCTGGAGTTTAGGTATACATGAGCTCAACAGCGTTATTCACAAGACAGGGGGCAATCCAACAACAAACACATAATGGAGGAACAGGGTTTGTGAGAGCCTTCATGGCAGAGCAGCCTTTCCAATATGTAGAATTATATGTGCCATAACATCTTTATCTGACCTTCACTGGGGCTGGGGCTTGCGATCCTGTGGAAATAGCGGCAAACAAGAAGTGAAGGACCAATTCCCCTCCTTCACCTGCCCCAACAATGTTGGGACGGGTTTGATCTCCCCAGGTGGGTACTAAGCTTATGTAGCAGAGCTCCTCTTTGGACTAGAGCTTGCCTGGACTTTTCTCCTCATTACTGTGATGCCTGGGCATATCCCTTCTGCCCCTGTGACCCACCACAGGAGAACTGTGTAAAGCACTTGGACAGCAGCTACCCTACCAGGGAGAAGCGGCTACCTGAATATCTGAAGGCACTGTTGAGACTGTAAAATATCTATGGGAAAAGCAGGAAGAAGATTGCAGAGGGATCCAAGGCAGAGTTTCTTAATATATCACTATTATTGTCTGCCAAAGCTGGGGCGTCTCTGTTCAAGCCCGGAGATATGATTTGTTACCTCTCCAAGAAAAAAAGAAAAAAGAAAAAGAAAATTTACAAGAATTGTAGTAGACAAATGTAATACCAGACTTTAAAACAGTGTAAAAAAAAAAATCCCAACAACAATAATAATAATAATGGTCAATCATAAACTGATATAGTGCCGACTTTCCCTCCCTTTTCGCCACCTTACAGGATATCCCGTCTAGCAGCAGGAACAAAACATGGAAATGAATCAGTCAACAGAGCATTTTCTCCCATTAAAGCTGTTGGCAATTTTGACCCGTGCAGGGGAAGTTACACATTAAGATGGATATTCCTAATCTGTAGGGACAACTGTCCTCACTGTGGGATGTAGCCTTTTTTTTTTTTCTCTCTCTTTTTTTTTCCTTTTTTTTTGCCAAAGGATGTCATAGGTGAATGCATTTCTGCTGTGCACAGTGCGAACACACACACAGCAGAAAGGCCTGAAAATCGTTAACCCCTTCTTATTTTAGCTGCCTATGCTCTTTCTCTTTCTCTTTCCATCTTCTTACATTCAGTTTGCAAGGATCTACTATTTGTCTGGCCTACTGCTATTTACCTTAATAATGCACAGTAAAGCTATTATTTTCCAGCCTTGGGAAACTTTGGCTTTTATTTTCCCTTATAATCTTATAGCTGATACTCAGCGACAGGAGAAGAATATTAAGGTGCTCCAAGAGATTCGCTTTCCTTATTATCATTCACAGGTCTTCCACATTTGCAAGGTAGGAGGAAGTGAGTTTTGTGCCTAAACAAGGACCAGGAGTTAGAACTGAGGTTTTCTTTCCTGCTGCAACAGTGACTGGAAGCAGAGATATGTCATCTCTGACATTTGTGCCTCAGTTTCCTTATATCACCCCTTCAAGTTCTACGTACTAATATGGCCATGTTGCGTCATATCTCCTCAAAAAACCCCACTACAAACCCCAAGCCACATTTGTTTTCAGGAAAATAGAAGCCTCCTTCTACCCTCTGGGGACTAAAACTGTGAGAAACTTGGTGGTTTCCTGATGGTCATATAGGAAATCTGTGGAAGAGCGAGGCCCTGAGATCAGCTCTGCCTGGTATCCCATTTACATTTTATACTCTGGTTGATTTTTCATTACTGCAGTAGTTACCTCCTAATCTAATGACAGTTACTCCGCTCACCAGGGGCGATTGGAAAGTTCTTTGAGAAACCCTGAATGGAAAGTGCTATAGAAATTCAGTGTGTTATTAATAATCTCTCCTATCTGCATAAATCTCCATTGAAACATCTCAGTATCATTAAAAGTAAAATAATCCCTCAGCACAGTTGAAGAGCTCGAACCTTCTTTTCCCTTTGTAGGTGTCCGGCTGTTTGCTAAGTGGAAAAAAAGGCCACACAAAACGCTGACATCTTTTTGTGACCCTCGCAGAGCTACGTAGAGCTAATGAGTTTGTTTTCACTTTTGTAGATGAAATTTCCAGGGGCGGAGGGAATCCGGGGTGGTGCTGAGAAACTGCGGCACAGCTCCCCAGGAACCTGGCTGAGACCACCAAACTTGTTTCATGTGTGGCCTCCCCTTTTGCCTCATTGGACCAGAATTATTTAATGAGCCTTCTGAGAAACCGAGCTCTGGTCCCTTAAGCTGGGAAAGGATCGTGCAGTGCTCGACTACCAGACCACACAGTTTCCAGGCTCTCTTCTTTGCGAGAGGCTGCAGCCACCACTTCTTTCCTTTCAGCAGCTGATGGTGAAAGTGGGGGGAAAGAGAACAATAACAAAACAAAAATTGCTTCCCACAGCTGAGAAAATCACCCTCCCTTTATTATTTTTTTTCCCCTTTAGGAAAGAAATAAATAAAAGGGAAAGAACCCAAATGGGATCTCTCCCTCTTCAAACATACAAATGATCTTATGTTAGCAGTTGGGATTAAACATCTGTCTGGTGGTTATGTGATCATAACAGATGCTGTGTGCAAACGTTTCCTGCTAGCTTTGTTTTGGTTAATATTGTTTGTGTAGCACATTGGGTTGCATTCAGCTGAAGGGATATAGAGTGTGTTTTTGTTCCCCTCCTCAACTTCTGCTCAACTTCATGCCGCTCCATCATCCTCTTAAAAAGAAATTGGAGGCGGGGGTGGAGGGGAAGAGGGTCAGTGACTGATGTCATGTGGAAAGTGATGTCATACAGTACTGATGAAACGGCAATCCACCCGGGTTTTTAGCTGCTTTGATGTTATGTTAGGTCTTTTTCCTCTGTTAGGTTGCCCTTGGGTCCACTTGGCCATGCAGCTGGAAATAAATACAGGGATATTGTAATGAGTTTCTCTCTGCAACTGGAGGACCCTGGAGCTCCACTGCTCGGGATTTCCATTGTTCTTTCTGAGAAGCCGTGTTTCCAAACAGGGCCAGATGGATGCTGACACTGCACTCTTTGAAGGCATTAAGGCTTTTCTTTCTTCAGGGTATTTTTATACTCCTGCTACAGCTAGGGAAACTGAGGCATAAAGTGTTATCTTCGGTTGTCCTGGTCAGCAAGAACATCTGCAGCCAGACAAGGAGCTATAAGCTTCTTAGATCCTATCTTAACCTCCGCTCCTTTAAGTCTTACACATAGGTGTGATACTGACCCACTTGTCTCCTCCTGGCTGAGGAACAGATGCTGTATTCCCACAGTTTTGCCTTATTGCTTTGCTACAGCTGGACAATCCTGCTCCTTGCAAAGCTGGTCTGAGCCTCAAATATGGCTTAGCACAAATACCCTCCTTCTGCAAAGCAATGCACCTCACTGTCCTGATGCCCACCACATCAGCACCCACCTGCTGATATTCCACCTCAGCCTATAAAAATAATCAATCTCTTGAGAGGTCTGTACGCTTCAGCCAAAAAAAAAAATCACTATTAATTCATGTCACTGAGAATGAATGTCCTTTTTTTCCTATCATTGTAACCTTACAAACCTTGTTGAAGCAGTGACACTGAGTAGAGCAATTCAGTATCTGAGGGCAGGGGTTGTGGGAGCTCTTGTTGATGTGAGAGGGTAAAGGATCCACATTGTGAGGACTACACGATCTTGCAAGTAGAAGGGCTTGTAAATTATGGCAGATGGGCCAGATGAGTGGCTATTCAACCTGCTCAGCCTGAGGACTGGCATCTGTTCCTTGATGTCTCTTTACCAGTTGCTTCACTTTTTCTTCTCTCTGTTTGTCCAGTTGTTGTTGTTTGTGTGTTATCATTTACCAATGGGTTTTAGCCAAAAAAAGATGAAAATTATTCACATTAAATAGCTTTTGGGCAGCCTTTTGCAACACTGAGGGACTTGGGATCTTTTCACTATAATTACTTTGAAATGTGACTTCCTTTTCCTGGAAAGGAGGGTTGGTCCAGTGAATGAAATACCCAGCTGGAGGCTGTAAAAGTTTTTGTTCAGTGACTGTTTCAACCACAAACATTCCATACAAAATCAAGACATTTGTTTTAACTCCCTTGTGCCTCAGTTTCCCTAGCTCTAATTGTTCTTGATTGCCCTTTTAATAAATATCTTTGATGAATCAACATGTCTCGGTGGAAATTGTTCATTTAAACACCTCCCACCTTTTTCAAGGACTCATAGAATGCTTCTCTACTTCATGCATTTTTTTAGGACAAGTGATTTAATTAATCACAATGAGTTTCTCAAATACCATGCTTATGAGGGTAAATAGTCCTTTTTCAGTGAAACTAGTGCCTTCCTAAAAACAGTAGAACCAACGTTGTCCATGAGGAACGCAGTAGCTTTCCAGTGACTAAATTTAAGAATGCAGAGCATTTCAGACAAGAAAAGACAGATTCCCACAGCCACCTTTTAGTGTTAAATGGAAGGATATATTGTATGAATATTATATTTATGAGCTCCAGCTTATCTCATGTGTGATGGGAATCAGCTGGGAATTAAAATTCATCCAACTGACTGTGACCACACACATAGACCATTGGAAAGGAAAAGTAAGTTTGTGCAATTGTGTTTCCATCTCCAAAACAGCCTTGTCTTTGTTGGGCGGCCAAGGTCAGGACATCTTCTTCTGGTTGGTGGGGAAGGAGGTGGTGGCTCTCAGGGATCTCCCACATTGCTAAATTTACGTCCCCACTTCCAGCGGGTTGCGATGCAGATAAGGAGGCACAGGACTGAGAGATGTACGGAGATCGGGCTGTGTTTTTATGTGCAGGGGTGGCTGTGTTAGGGGATGGAGGAAATACCTTGGCAGAGCAATAGGAGGGAAATTGCTCCTCTGGAGTTTGGTGCCGTAGATCTGTGACCAACCAGTGAACCTCCGCATCCAGAGCAGTGCCCTGACTAGTGTTAAATCTACTGAGAAATAGCTTTAGCTAAGTCACCTGCAACAACGTACCCACCAGGATATCCTCACAACTGGCTATTTCTCGTGTCACCAAGCATATAAAATTATTCCACATGTTGGCATCCACTAATTCAATAATCTAGTAATATAAATTTAGATAATAGACATTAATACCATGTCTCAAAATACAACCACAACATTTATTTCATTCTCTCAGGAAAGAAAAAAAAAGAAGCACACATTGTGAGGGCTCTCCTGATGAAATAATAAAACCCATTCTCATCTAGAAAAAAGAATCATTATAGGAGGATGGTAATTTACTTTATATGACCTTCAATTGATTATTCTGGGCCTGCTACACAAATATCACAGGAGCTATTGATCGTAAAACCTACCAAATAGATCTCTAATAGCTTTTACTGAGGAAAAATAATTATGCTAGCGCTGTGGTCAAACACACATAAACCAATGTGGAGGTATTAATGTATAGTATTATTACCCATCTGTCTGAGAAGTATGGAGAAGACGCTGTGCAGTAACATGCTATGTCTAAGCACCATGAAGGCTCAATATCTGGCTAACAATTACAGCCAGTTATACTGAAAAATTGATTACTGTAAGTAAAAGCTAAGACTGGAAAGCAGAGGCTGGAGCTTGCTTAATAAAAGTAAAATAATAGCAACCATCATCCTAATTGTGGAGGAGTTCTGCCGTCTTATATACTTGGAGTTGAAAATTGAATTTTCCTCCGGTGCCTGCGGCAGGGCATCAGGTCAGAAGCAAAGGTGTCCACCTTGGCTGGCCTGGAGATGGGTGATCAATGCCCCTAAAAAGCCGGGTTGTCTCAGAAAAAAAAAAAAAAAAGTCAATCTGTCTCAAAGGAAAAAAAAAAAAAGCACAAAGCGTCAGAAACTCAGCACCCCTGCCTCAAAACCCTGCGTCATGATCCGCACCTTTGTGAAAGTTTGGAGGTCTGGCAGGGAGGAGTGTTGTGGTGGGTACAGATTGTGACGGGGCTTGTTGCTGCTGCGACTTCTGAAGGAGCCGATTCCCACATGGGAATCTGGCGGCAGCTTTGCCACTGATTTCATTGGCAGAAGGATCAAAACCTAAATGCTGTCTCTGTGCCATGATGAAAACTTTAGATTTTCTCTCTCTCTTTTGCCATATGCATAGATTTTAAGGCACGTCAACTTAAAAAATCAACTTGATTTTATATAAATCTTGTTAAAATGTAAGTAAAGTTATTGCAAATCAAAGGGATTAGGAGGAAAACCGTATTTTCCTCTATTTTTTCAAGTTTCATTCCATTGTGCTTTGTACAGCTCATTCTAGTATTTCTGTTACAGTAACTTCGTTCCACTTCCCCTTACTTCTCTAGGTCTCATTTCACAGAAGAGGGAAATCAAAGAAAATACACAAAACCAACACAAAAAGGTGTTTTGCTTAAGAGGTTAATGAAAATGAAATTTTTTAATAACTGAATTGGTGATTTATGTACAGTACTTTTAACATACTAAAATTTACTAGGTTTCAAATCTCCCTTAGAAATTAGTATTAAATAATATTCTCATATACCAAGGTAATGCCTGAAAGACAACTTATAATCAGACTACCAAAGCAATTGATCAAATATTTATTTATCTTGGAAGCAAGTAATAATTAGTGGAAGGCTAGCATCGAAAGCCCATTCCCTTTTTTAATAAAGAAATGCACACGCAATGAAAAATGTAGAATGCAAGGATGCTAAACTCAAGGGATCCATACTAACGAAGAAAAAAAAAAGTTAATTGAAAGAAGTGCTGAGAAGGAGAGACAGAGGAATGTTTTTCCATTCCCAATTTTGGTTTCAAGGCAGACAGATTGCACACTATCATCCTCCAAGCAAGGTTCTGAGACTGACCTGGGGGGACCAGAGTTCACGAGTAGCTCATCCCGCGCCAGGAGTTACATCATGAAGGCAGAGCCAAGGCTCACAAGGGCTCTCCCAACCCTTCAGAAACAATATGGTTCAAATGTTAATTTCTCTTCCTTTTGGTTTGTACCAGTTTGTGCTGTTAACAAAGTAACACTCAAAAGCTGGAGTCACCACTATCTTTGTGAATGATTTATGACTTGCACTCTAGAGATAAGCAATTTCCATGCCAAAAAAGGGCTTTTTTTTCCTCCCCCCTTTTTTTTTTTTTTAAGAAGTAGACTGTCATTGCTATAGCAAGTGAAGATAATCATTAGCAAGACCCCTGCAATTTACTGCTGCTGTTTCCTTTTTGCTTCTGTGTGGGCACAGGTGGTGAAGGGTTTCTTTAGATTCACATTACTAATAATATTGGCCCAGAGTGCCTGTACATCCCAGTCCTGGAAGGCATTGCCTAGACATTCTTTGGCTTTGAATCTATTAGTGATTTAAAATCAATAGCATAGCTTAAGTAAGCTGGTGCTCACCAAAACGGGGAGCAGATGTCATCATTCTGGGCAGACAGGGAATAGTTTGAGCTTATCCCCTTCTCTGCTACCTCAAAAAGCTGGTTTTGTCACATCTTCTGTACACTTCCTAATTTTGGTCTAGGAGAAGAGTCATGTCTTGGGTATGATTAGAGATAAGGAAGACAGTCATCTGTCTTTCCTAGAAAGGAAGATGCAGAACAGTGTGGTCTATCTGTATTCAAGAAATATTTTTCTCTTAGCTCTGAGATGTCTTCTTGGTTTGAGAGTTATTTTTGTCCCAAAGAATAAAAAACAATGGACCTAGAAATCGTAGTTGCACCTCACAGTTCTGTATGTTCTTTCTCCAAAAAGTGTGGAAAGTTTTGTAAAGTATTAAGTTATTCAGCTAATGAATATTAAAGGTACATATTTTTGAATTTTAATTGGGAAACTAATTATGAGTCAAATAGCAGCACATATCTCAGTCAATTATTTTTTTTTTTTAATGCCATGAAGAATTGCAATATACCGTGTAACAAATACCCCTCTAGTATCATAATGTATTTTATTAAAAAGAAGAAATTTATAATTTGCATATGCACAAAATGGATCATTTTGCCACTGTATTAATTAAAACCAGCTAAGATTGTTCAGAACTTTAATTCTGATCCAAACTCAACTATGTCCTGTCCTGGCACATCATAATCTGCTGAACGTTAAATGACAAAATCACAGATGCTCTTAACATAATGCAGCTGAAGGGCAAACCTCATCAGAGGCTGTAAATAGAAACTTTGAAAAAATCTTGTTAAAAAAGAATACCTGTCAGATTTAGAAGGGAAAGATGAGAGTCTCCAGGAAAGCCCAAACAAGAAGCTACACTTCTGGATAATTAATATTCTGGATATCATTAACAATTGACTTCTGCTGCTTTTATTGAGCTATTTCCAATGGTCCCTATAATTTACAAAGAGGAACGAGACAACTTCAGTAACAAATTTATAGGCTTAATCCTGAGCTCAGTTGTGTCGATGGGTGTCTTTCCATTGACTTCACCGTCTCCTTGACCGCAAGCATGGCTCTTACAGGGGAAACTAAAAGAAAATGGCAGCATTTAAGTGAGACAAGGATTTAAGTCCAGAGATGGAGAGAAATGGATGATAAAAATATGAAAATACATCAGGGAAGATAGCCAAGAAGGCATATATCAAGGTAGGGCAAGAAAAGCAGGGGGGCAGAAGTAGTGGATGGTTTAATGGCTGTGTGTGCACCGTCTGTGGCAGGAGAGAAGGTCCTCGTGTACAGATCTCAGCGTAGCTGCCACACTCATGTGGATCTTACCATTTCAGCTGGTAGCTACAATTAACCAGATCACTCCTTGATAATTATTTTGTCACCAAAACATCTTGCTGGCTCTCAGATGGTTTTCATTTACAAAAGGCAGCACAGGTCTACCAAGGCTAATTGAATTCACGAACGGAAAACTGTAGCATCAAATCACCCTTTTTTTTCCCTCCCACATTACAGGCTGGATTTCAGCTGCTATCTCTGAAACAACGACAGGGAGAGAGAAATCGCGACCTCCCCAAATCACAAAAGCGATACCTGTCCCTTCCTGACTTTAAGATGTTTGGCTGATTACAAGGACACCGCTAATGGTGTTATTCTTACTCAGCAATGAGGTGGGGAGAGGGGGTAGGGAAGGAAGAGAGCGCACCGGTGCCAGGTCAGGGTGCAAGGGTTTCCTGCCGCTCCGCGTCCCACCTGCCCTGGCTGATTGGTGACGGTGGCTGTCGGAGCCGCCGCACGCGCGGCGGGAGGATTTGGGGATGATTAATTGCCCTGTCTTCTGAGCGGAGAGTTCGGAGCAGCGGGGTTCTTCGGGTATGTAAATACACGTGGGCTCAGCGCTGTACCGGCCCCGAATAGAAATGAATAAAGCGACTTCACAAAAGGACTCGACTCGGAATGTTTAGATGTTGAAAATTAGTTTCTATTATGTCCCAGTGGGAGAAAAGAATATGTCATATGGGAAACTGGATAGGCTTCGTGTTGCAGGGAAGTGTGAGAGCCCGCTTGGCAAGCGCGGCTCGGTTGGGGCTGTCGCTGGAATCAGCTCGCAGACCCCCAGAAAGCCCGGGTGCTTACACTAGTGATAAGCTGTAACTCCACTGATCCATTAGTTAAACCGGGATCTGGTCTGTGAGCAGTGCACAGCATATAAAATAAATAAATAAATAAATAAAAACCCTTAAGAATTCAGTTGCATACTTTAACAGTCGATTTCTGCTTTTTCTTATTTGTATCTGATTCAAATGTGCACATCAGTTGTTATATGGTTATATTAAAATCATAATAGACCTTGTTTTGTTTAAACATATAGACTCAGAACTCAGCAATCAGCCCATAAACCGCAAGCAGCAAAAAGAAGAAATGTTTCATCTTTTTGGTGAATAATGTGAAATGGAACATTCCCCTAGCATTCTTCTTCCCCACAAAGGTAACGAGGTTTCTCTTTTTCTTTTAATGCTCTGCATGTGCATTTTTGCATTAAGTTTTGCATGATAAAACATTTCTTAGATGGGAGTAAATCTTCCTTAATATTTTCATAACTTCTGTGTGTTTAAAAATCACCTGCAATTTGCTAGATGAAATATTTTCTGTGGCACTGTGACAAAGGAGGGAGACCAGATGTTTTCAGAAAATTCATTTTTTAAACTGTTTGGTTTGGGGTGTTTTTTTCCCTCTTTGCACACTTGTAGAACAAGCTGTAAAAACAATGCTTGAAGAATGAGCTGATTTAAAAAAAAATAGAGAGTCAAAGAATTTGAAATAGGAAAGATTTTATTTTGGATATCCTTTCACCAGAGGAGATTATTATTTATAGGCTGCATTATATATCTTGCCTGGTAATCAGCAGTAATGTATGTCTAGCAATAGCAGGAAAATGAATTTCTCTAGTATCCTGTATTTTAGAAAAAATAAATTATGAAACACTTAAGAAAAATGAAATAAAAGTAGTGATGAATCTGCAGCCTCGGAAAATCAGATAAACAAAATGTTCCAGTTAGTTATTGCCACACTCAATAGCAGAACATGAAATTGTATTACAGGCTGTGAAATGAAATAATCCCACCCTGTGACAAGCTGGCAGAATTTGTCTGAAACTCCCCAGCCTTTTAGCAGACTTTGATCCCTCCAGGGACTGGGGTTTGGGGTTTCTGCTGAGTCACGGAGGCAGGAGGTTCAACACCTAATCCGGAGATAACGGAGAGGTGGTGGCTGAACCCAGAGGATCAAGGGTGTGGATGGAGGTATTCAAAACAGAAACTTAATTGCAGCTGAGGTTAGATGAATGGTTGCTCTGAACCTGCCATTGTTTTATTGTTAATGTCTGCTCTAATACCTCCAAATTTCAGCCAGGGCAAAGTTGGGTCACTGACATCTGAATGATGCGTGACTACCGTAGATTTTAAAAATACAAAGTACAAGGGTGGGAAATTTCTTTTCTTCTCCCTCCTCCATCTCTGTAGACTGAAAATTTGCATTGCTTTTCTAAACTACGAAGTATCATTTAAAAATGCATTCATGTTTTCTTGCACCTTTTTACAAGCGCTCCAGCACCCAGTAAATAAAAGTAGCAGCCTGTGTCCCTTTTAGCAAAGCCATATATCTGCTCAGACTTGTAATTTGCTCCGTTTATATCCTTTGCCCTTGAACTCTGGTTATTAACGCAATGTTTCTCCAAATGATGCCATATAACTCTGCTCCAAGCACATTCCTACTGACACCACACAAACAACAAAGCCAGCTGAAAAAGGAGGGGGGAAAAAAAGAGAAAAAAGAAAAGAAAAGAAGAAAGGAAGGTGAATTGCGTGTGATGGAGAACATTACTCAGAATGATATAAGTTACAGAGTTTCTCGTGTTACTGGGGTGGAACATGGGTTAGAGACCTTGCTTGCCTGTGACCACCTCTTCTCCAAAAATCTTCTAAATGGCTTTCAGCAGCCGGTTACCTGTATTCAGAGATAAGCTCTTTACGCTGAGCAGAGATCCTGCTAAAGGTCTGCTGTTCTGCTGAGGAGACACAGGCTGTCATGCTGGTAAAAACTTCCCCCTCACAACGTCGGGACTATTGATCAGGCTAAAGAACTTGCCACGTGCTGCTGAAAACAGAAATGAACCAAAGGATGGATAAAATAAAATAGAAATGACAGATCAACAGGTTGCCGGTGTAAAACGTCCTTCTAGGACAAAATGAAATACCTGTGCAATATTTGTTCTGTCATAAAGAAGTGAAAATATCTGAGGGTCAATTAGTGTTCAAACCCCTTTGGCTTAAGCATTATAACAGTGAAAGAGATGTTCCTTGCCCTAGCGTCTCCCTCTTAATCTTCATACAGGAAGGATTCTGCTGAAATACAGGTCTTTAGGTGCATTGCATCTGCTTTTCTACTTTCCTACTGGGTTTCATTAAATAATAAGATACAATGGCACCATCTAAATATTGACTGATTTTTATTAGTCCTTCCATATCTGTTTGGCTGGCTGACAGTAAGGCCTCAGGTGGAGATCTGGGCTTACTTTGTTGCCAAGGAGTTCTTTAAGAGCATGGACAAATCATTATCCCTTAATGTGATTCCATTTCTCTTCTTACCTTGTCTGATTTGTTTAGATTGCAAGGTCTTCTCAACAACAAATGTAGTCCTATGTGTTTGTAGGACTTTGACTGGGATCTGAAGGTCATACTAGTGCAAAGAGCTGAAGATAAAGGGCATTCCTCTATTAAGACGATGTGTGGGGAAAGCAAAATGTATAAACTACCTTGGTGACACCATAGAACTTCAATAACAGGTTTAAAAGGACCCAATTCCTTGTAGATTTTGAAAATGCAGGAAATCTTGCAAGGAAGGTTATGCTGGTGAAAATCCCAGCTTCGTTTCTTTGGGAGTGCTTTTCTGATAAATCTCAGGTAAGCCTTTAATCTGCTGAACGCACCTCAAGAACACATGCCTGCTCCTTCTCCACTTCCCGTTCTCGCGTCCATTTGGCACCACTTCTAAGAATGTAGATTGCATAGCATGGCTTCCATGAAATATTCCTTTTCCAGTTTAAAAACAAACTATTGTTCTCATCTGGTAGTCTGCGTTTTGTTGGTTTTCTTTCGGGAGGTGGAGAGTACTGGGGGGAGTAGTGCAGTAAGAAATCACTGGTCCCATTGCTGGAATACACTAACACAATTTTTCAGAATCTGCTGTGTTCTAGGATAGTGTTCTGGTATCACAATTTTAATAGCATAGAGAGATTGACCACAGAACATGGGAAGCAACAGACAGAGCTGACCAAATACCAGAGGAGATGAAATATTCAAGTGAAGATATTCAAAGATTTGTTTAGTTTTAAATACATTTGCTTTGATTGTATTTTCTCCCCTTCTGCTTCCAGGAAACAAGTTCAGTGTCAGGAATACTCACAGACCATTGTGGGTACTTTGTTACTTTAGTCACCTTAAAGAAAAGAGTGGAGAAGATTCCCAGAAAACTAATCCTGATGTTATAAATATTTGAGTTGGAAGCTAAATCTTCAGAGACACTTCAGCAGTTAAAGACCAGCAACCTGTCCAACTGGTACCTCTTCTCTGAATTGGCCAAGTCAAGACTGAGCTCATTTCTACTACTGATTTGGCTACAGAATAACGTGAAATAATTATATTCCAACCTACCAATACATAAAACAAACTGTTTCTTGCAGTGGACTCTCAGGAAAGTTTGTAAATAGCTTTTTAAAACTAATTGTTGCTAAAATATAACAGTGTTAAATTGCTATAACATCAGGAATAGCATGTTGCCCTGTTGCTGCTCTGCCTGGCGCTTTTCATTCCTCGTCTGCTGCAGACATTCCCCCTTCCCTTTTCCGTGATAATGTTGGCTTGACTCTGGGCCGTCACTTTTAGGAAAACAGTACAATTCAATTTTGCCCGTACTTCTGAGGAGCTGTGAGCCAGATCATGCTGTTTCTTTTTGCATTTGGATGAATTTTCCATTTTGAGCTCTCTGCATGTGAGAGAAGAAAGTGGAAGCGGATGGCTCAGCACAGTTATGGTCTAAAAAGGAAATCATCAAATTTTAGACCAAGCTGGTAAGCTTGACAAAAGCTCAGTGCAGTGTATTTCCATGTTAGCCAGGTCAATACAAGATGGCAGATTGAAATACCATACGTGACTCACGGAAGACATTTTTGGGCAAACTGCTATCCTTGGATGAAATTAAATTAAAAGACACTTCATACTGGGTCATACCTATTTCTTTTCTTTTTTTCTTTTTTTTTCTTTTTTTCCTTTTTCTTTTTCTTTTTCTTTATTTTTTCTTTTTCTTTATGTTTTCTTTTTTCTTTTTCTTTTCTTTTCTTTTTTTTTTCCTTTCCTTTCTTTGGGTTCCTTTTTTAAACTGGATTGTTATCTCATTTTCAGAAGACTATCACTTTTATCCTGACTTGTCAAACAGCTATTACCATCAAGATGATGAGCTTGATATGCTGCAAGTACTGATTAAGGGGATAGTGCAATTGCTCTTGCTCTACCTTCAAGGAGTAATTTTCCTGTCTGTCTAGTAAGTGGAGCAAAAAAAGCTGGATTTCTCCTTACCTGTGGAAGAAGAAGGTTGTCTCGTCTTCCTCTGAGCTCTTGTGAGCAGTCAGACCTGGGCAATATCTGGCTTCCAGACCTTTTCCAATGGGATGTAGATGTTCAAGCCTGCAATGTTGCAGGAAAGTGGTAGCAGACTGAAGGAATGACAGTCCTCAGAACCTCTAAGTTTCACCCAAAGAACAATTTTAATGGCTTTGTGTGGTGGGAGCAGATAACTCTGGACCATGAGGTCAAACAGCTTGTAGGTGCTAATGACCTAGGAAGCTTTTTGCAAGATTCGGAGGAAAAACCTTCAGACTAAGTCTAAATAATCCACTGACCAAAATTCTCCCTGGTGATCTCTGTTGGACACACATTTCAGACCTGAGCCTGACTCACTGTGAAGTGTTTCTGTGCTTCATTCCACTTTTGTTATGTTTCATCACAAAATGGCAGCACTTCTGTGATGGCAGAAATGATTCCTTAGAATTACAGGCAACTCCGGCTCATACAAAACTCGTGCAGGGTTTGAATCATAGGGAGCTGCATCTGTTGGTGTATTTGGACAGAACATTTTGGTTTCCTTTGGATGAATAAAGATGACCCTAATTCTGGCTCAAAAACAATTAAGAGTAAAATGCGAAGTATGCTTGTGAATATTGTTCAAAGCAGATCACACATCTGGGTAAAGGTCTTGAAAAAATGCATATTTATATGTATGCATAATATGCACACATCTAAATATATATGCTTTTTTCTCCATCCCGCTGTGCCTCTTTTTCTTTCTCTCTCTCCATATATGTGTGCATTCTTACATATATATATTTATCTTCTGCAAATTTGACAATCTTATAAGTTTTTCTGGAACTTTTACTGCCTGCTCTTTAGAAAAACAGCTGAAGATACAAACCCACATTAAAATCCTGGCATAAAATGAAAGACAAAAGCATCTCATTGCATCCGGGTTTATTGACCTTCAGGAGAGGAGAGCTACCAGCCAATTGTCAATTTTTCCAGTTGGGCCAAAATACCCAAGAGGAACCTCAGAGCTTGTTAAAACTGCTTTGTCTGCAACGGCCACGTGGAATGGCAGTCTGAGCATCTCTGCCCCAGCTGCCTGTCCGTCCTGGTCACCAGCCACTTTGTGCTGGGAACTTCACCTCTATTTCACCAGAAATGTGGGTGGTTGGAACCAGCTGGCTGCACAAAAGCAGGGCAGGAAAGCTCACGAAATCTTGGGTTGTGTGTGAGATTCTGTGGAGGAGGGAAGGAGAGTGAGGAAGACTAATAAATCTTCAGTGAAGGTTTGGTTTGAATTCTTATGTCTATCTACCAGCCAGGGGAGTGTATCTTCTGTATTAGCCAACCCAGATTCACCTACAAACGCCTATGAGCGCCGTCTCTGTGTTTTACCATCAATAAAATAAAGACCTGGCCCATTTTGCCTGTCAGGGAAGAGTTCCAAATCAGTGTCATCTGGAAATAAAAGAACTGCAGAAAGATGCATGCAAAATCCCTAAAAAAGTCAGAACTATCACCTACAAAATAAATTATCTGAGGAATTAGATTGATTTTTTTTTTTTTAATTCTAAAGGATGCACTAAGAGCCCTCAATTGTGGAATATCCATCTCAACGTGGTAAATAGATGCGTTAGACACAGAGTGACATATGGGCAGATAAATACAGCCATAACTGGTAGGCAAAGTAAGTGCACGCGGCATGTGTCAGTATTGTCTGGTAATTCAGAGCTGTCATAAAACTGTCCCACTTATGATGTTACAGCATTTTTAAGAAACATGAATTTGCAATTTAAACTCTGCTAAACGAAGGCAGGAAGTTACAGGTTACAGAGCTGCATGCAAACAGGGGAACCAAGATATTTTTTTTTTACCCGGATCTCTCTCAGCAGGTACAGACTGTGAGGATGCCCTGAATACTCCAGCGTTGCCAGGGACTTTGTCTATCTGGGGGTGGCCAGCCTGGAAATCAAATAAGAGAATTTTCGAACTAATAAATATTTGGGAAATATAATCCTGATTCTGCTAACAGGAATTTCAACAGAAAACAAAACCCTATCATTAAAGTGATATAGACATCATCCTGCTAAAGACCCAAGAGATTTTTTTCCCCCTTTCTTCACTTCTCTCTTTTCTCCTCATTTGAATAGCATGTGCAGTTTAGGGTATGACCAAGTTTTTTGTTGTTTTGGATGTGTTGTGGTTGAGCAGAGGTTTTTACCTCTACAGAAGTTTCTTTGGAAAAATGTTTTAAATATGTCTTTGGTTCCAGAGCCATGCTGCAGAGTAACTCTACTGGCTTTATCTCATATACTGTCTCCCTGGGAGTCTGAACTAAATGCATAATTTAAAGAGCCCTTAATCTGCAATGTCATTCCCATTTTGTCGGAGGCAGCTTTCACTTTATGATGTTAACTTTCTCAGCAAAGGGCAATGGCAGTTTTTCCGAAGATGCACTTAGAGGCAACATCTCATGTAAACCATTTATCCAAGGTGTCCTGACATCCCAGTATAACACTGGGTGACAATGGATAACCTTCATCAAGCTCTCCCATGGGAGAGAGACATTCATGGCACTGAAAGTGCTGCACAAAGCCAACAGTAATATATAAAGGGCTGTTGAGGAGGGCTGGGAGATAGGAGGAAAATGGCAAACAGAGACTTAAACCACATTATATTTCACTCTGCATGTTTCACATGATCCAGGTTAGGATCATATCTGCTGTAGGCATCTTCTGTAGTAGCCAGGGCATAGCTCTCACTAGGGGGCAGGTCTCAGCGATAGCTGGCATGCATTGGCCATGTCTCGCAGCCTGCTAGCTTCACCTGAGAAGAGGTGGATCTGTCCTGCAGCCTGCTGCTCTCTCTTATTAACATGCATTGCGTGTTGATTTCAGCCCTGAGTTCTTTTTGTAATTTAAGGGGTGCAAACCGACCTTTAAATGGGGAGGGCTGTTTCCTTTTTAATTAAATCTTCAGCCAGGCAATTTGCCTTTCCCATCCTATTGAGTTTTTCATCAATTGTTTTTCTTCCCCTTGTGCTGTAGCAAACCACAAATGCCTTATTACAGTAAGTATCATACTGTTCCTGTGCTCCCTCACCCTGAAGGTTGCTTTTAAAGTGCAAACACACTTCCAAAGATACGCAACAAGCTAATACCCCAGGATGTATTAAGGACCATTTTGTTTTACTTTAGCTGCATATTAACAACAGGATGATAACCCAGAGTAAGGGGCATTGAGACATCTTCTCCCTAACATATAAGGAGGTTCAGAGTGGCATTATGTGTGATAGATGCCATTGTAGGAAACTTTGTATATATCCCTGCACACCCCTGGTCAAACTATTTATTCCTCTTTCACAGTTTTTATTCTAATATGTCTATCATGAGATACCTTTTCCGGGAAACAAGCTTAAGAAGCTGTGGTTCTGCTACCCTGCCCCTTTAGCATCAGCAATACAGCACATGCCCAGCAAGCAGTAATTAAAAGACTTTTCACTGTAGGGTCTATCCCTCAGCCTTCCAGCTGTGTTCATCCTTGGGTTGTGATAGCCCGTAGACATCAGCTCAATATGCAGCAGAACTGACTCAACTTCTTATGGAAGATTGAGCATGATCTCCAGGACAGTGAGAGCTCATACCGAAACTCCTTCATGAGCTGGGGCAGCACTGAGCAAGGGAGATAGTGAGAGGCACTTGATCCCCTGGACGTTTTCTCATATCTAATAACATGTGAATTCAGTCTCAGACTTTTCCCATAATCAGGATCTGTAGGGTCTCCATCCTTTACACAACTGCCTAGCTCCATGCAACACATAGGAATCTAATTCCTTGTGTGCTGCAGGCTAAAAATAAACTTCACATATATCAGTATCTACATGACAATTCTTCTAATATATGTAGAAGGAGAACAGCCAGTTTGGCTCAGGCAAATCTCAGACTCAAGAATGTTTTATTTCTCACTCTGCCACTGATCTGCTGAGGCAAGTTAGAGATATCTTTAAACATCTTTATATTGCTTGTTCCTACTGCATTGTCTCCTAAACCGATTTAGATTGTAAATTACATTATGCAAGGAGCTCCCTCTACAATGTGCCTGCATGATGATCAATTAAACATGGCCATTGCCTATTGGAGCCTTTATAGGAAACAGGAGTAAGCACAGGAGACTGTGCATGTTTCTGTTGGGCATTTCTGTCTTATGGAGCATGGGATGCTTGTGTGAGCTGTAAGTACCTGCAGCTGGTGTCAGGGTCTTCAAAGTCAATGTACAGAGCAGAGGAGCTCAGACTACTCCTTACAGGAGACAAACTTCCCCTCACTGATACTTGGTTGGAAAACCTATCACAGAATCACAGAATATTAGAGGTTGGGAAGAGACCTCTGAGATCACCTAGCCTGACTCCCCTGCCAGAGCAGGTTCACCTGAAGCAGGTTGCACACAATGGCATCCAGGTGAGTTTTGAATGTCTCTAGAGATGGAGACTCCACAATCTCTCTGGGCAGCCTGCCCCAGTGTTCTGCCACCTTCAAAGTAAAGAAGTTCCTCCTCATGTTTAGATGGAACTTCTTATGTTCAAGTTTGTGCCCATTACCTCTTGTTCTGTCACTGGACACCGCTGAAAAAGGACTGGCTCCGTCCTCTTGACACTCACTCTTGAGGTATTTATAAGCATTGACAAGGTCCTCCCTCAGTCTTCAATCCTTTTTATCTTCTTTTTTTGCCCTTTTTTCCCTCTTCCCTGGTTTAGCCTTGGCCTTTGGAGGCTGGCAGGTCTTGCTTCATCTCCTGCCTGCCGTACCCCCGCAAGCCCCCTCATGCTGGCAGCCGCTAGATGGGGAGCTCGGCTAATGGGTCCAGCCCTGCTCCGAGCCTGGTCACCATCTGGCAGACAAAATCAGAGGGAGGGGACTCCTCTGCTGCAACAAAGTAGGCTGCCCCATCTTCAAATTGAGGATAAGAACAAGTGATAGAGCCTCCGGCCACAGCTTGAAAGCAACCCATCAATGTCATCTTGAGTTAAGTACCTGATGCTGGCACTTTGCTGCAGTTCTTGGGGGGATAAGAGCTCTGACAGGGTCATTGTTTCAAGTGGAGTTCAGTCTTTTGTTTGCCATAAACGAAGAAGACAGGAAGTCAGCTGTGAGGTTTAGGAATAATATTTAGATAATTGTGAGATATCTCATCTTAAAGTTCAAACTGATTGAACCTGAGCTGAGTTTTGAGTCAAACTTTGTTTACGGGCCCATCATCTTTTTGGCTGACACTCGGAAAGAGGAAAAGAGAAAGGAGGTGGGGAAGAAAGAGTGAAAGAGAGTGTGCCACGACTTACGGTTTCTTTCTGACCTTGGCAAGAGAGAGGAAATCCATGCAGAAACAATACAATAAATAATAATAAATAATAACACCAACAAAGATTCCAGGAGCCGGGAAAACCCCCCATTCCATTGTGCCCACTTCCTTAATAATTCTGCATACTCCTATCTAATCTGAGCTTCTGCAAAAATCAGCCAGGAAGATGCTTGCACCAAACACAGCATGAGCCTTGCACTTAATCGGTTACTGTAATAAACATATAAAAAAAGATTTTTTTTTTCCATGAGAGGACAGAGCAGTGGCTACATAAAAGGACATCAAATGACACATCCTCCATCTCCCAGCAAATAAAAAAGCCATCAGCTCATAACAAGGCGGTGATAAAAGGTGCTGAGGCCAGTAAGATTAAGACTTTGTAATAAGGTTCGGGCGCCAAAACTGACAGCCATTTTCTTTTATATTTATCATGTCTTCACATTGGGGTGAGAAGCCAGGAGTCTGTCCCATTGCTGGCTAGAATTTATAGCAGCTCCATTATTAGGAGATTGCACTGAAATGGGGCAGAGGTATGGTTTTCTGAGAACACTACAATAGCCTCCTACATTATACACTTGACAGGTTTGTCAGCGCTTAGTAACAAGCCTTGTAAAGTACTTTAATATCATTAGCACTATTTTCTTAATGTGTCTGCTCTCCTAGCAGCCTGAAAATATCATATATCATGGTCTGGAGGAAGGCATACATAGCTATCTCTCTCATTCTCTCTCTCCCCCTCTCTTTTTTTTTACCTTCCCTCTGAAATTTGATTTTATTGCCACACATTTGGGTGATGTTTTAATCAAAATAATGTAGCCATTTTCCTTTATTGATTAACAAGTAAATATGTATAAATATGTAGTTAGGGGTGGGCAACCCTTTTAGAGGATATTGGAAACAACATAATTAATGGCTTCCTCATCTAATTACAGTGCACGTGTTACATCTCCCCATTGTTTTTTCTGGTGATTCTTTTTTTCTTCTCTGCCCCTCCAACAAGAGAGGTCTGTTGCCAGAATGTCTGTGCATTTCATACAAAGGGGCAGGGGCCATGAGCCGGAAAGAGAAACAAAACAAACCCAAGCTCTTAGTCACTTTTCTGAAAATATTTGTGATATTGCTGCTGTTTCAATCGACCACCTGCCCCATCACCCCAAAATTCACCATTCTCAGCAGGTGTTGGCAGCCTGAAGCTTTTGTGCTTATTTTATTTTCTTTTAAATAACCAAGACACATATGAATGCATTTGTTTATTTAGAGCATTTACTTGGACCCTTTGAGATATGAGTTAAAGCATCATTTGCAAGCCAGAGTGTCAGAAAGCAAAGGGTTGCCCTCTGCAGACAGGGTTGGAGGTCAAACTACCTCTAAAAGAGGCATATATTGCTTAATGGATATCTACTGTGCTAATGTCAAGCGATGTAAAGTCCATGTCCTACCACAACAACGCAAAAATTGCTTATAATTGTATTTGAAAATAAACATTTATTAAGTGCTCTGCGAATGCATGACATTATAAGCATGGCTTGGATCTCATTTGGGAACAGGATATGCTTCTTAAATAGGAGTCGTGTTTATTCCTGATGTTGTAAATATTCTCATGTATGACCTTAATCATAAAAATTCCAGCATTGTAAACAACTGCACTAAATCTATACAAAAAAATGGGCTCAGGCAAAGAAAACAAATATGTAAATGAACCTCATCAAAGAGAGTTTTATTATCTTAAGTATGACCTCAGTCAAATGGCTTTATATCTTGGAATATTGTTAAAGTCAAGTATACAAACTACTTCCGTACTGGCGCTGGGACTAAAATATCAGTGGTTTTTAGCCCACATTTGACTGATTTAACTGTGACACTTCAAAAATCAAATATTCTCCGAGCGTCCTGTGCTCTTGGTTTTACTGATCTGAAGAAAGAAGAGGCAAGGAAAAAAATCACATTTGAGAGGGAGGAAGTGAAGATATATTATAGCCCAAGAGTGCCGCAGATACAACTCCCAGCTGACTCGCCAGAGTTGCACTCCCGTCCTCTGCCAGCCCACACACCCGCCGCTGGGCTCATGGGGACATTGGCCCCTGCACTACAATATATTTACCCAAAATGCTACCTGTAGCAATAATAACAATCTAGACAGTTAACAGCAGTTTATAAAAAAAATCCTCCAAAATACCCTTCAAAATATTTCAGCTAGGTCTGCATAATGTTAATGGATAGACTGACGTCACTTTCTGTTTAGTCATAACATAAAAAAAAATATTTTCTACTGACTTTTTTTAAATAACTCAAAAATCTTCAGTTTGCCTCATTTCTTGTTTTCCACCATGTTCACTTCGATGTTTTGTTTTATAAATAATTAAGGAAAGGCTCGAAATAAATTAATCTAATATGGAAACATTTGTACTATCTATATTACTTATTACACATTAAAAGGAGGTGCAAAAAGCTCAGCAGTGTATATATATATATATATATATATACACGTTGTCTCTGGCATATGCCATATGTTTTATATTACTAGTGATGGGTGGAGAGTCTACTTGAAGTAAAATTGCTAGGCTTTTTCTAAGATCTTCATGGGAATTGCATCTTTGAGTTTCTCAGTATTGCATAATGGCAGCGAATATAGAATGAAACTCCAAAAAATCAATCACATGTATTTCAACACACACTTCGCCAAATAAACACGTACAGATTCACATAACTCAGCTTATATTTTCAGAGCGCTAATATAAATCCAGATTAATGTTCAAATATAATGTGGAATATCTCTATCTACAGGAATAAAAGGAAGCTGAAGGCGATGACAGTGTCCTTTTAACTGCTAACCAGGCACGCTTTGTGAATGGCTGCCGTGTATTTCGTTTGCATCTAAAATGTCCATCACGGCAAGTATCCTGCAGTTGTAATTAGTGAAGATGCAGAATGTTATCGAATATCACAACATTTTGACTGTCAGATTGCTCTAGCCGAGGAAAGTTACTTTGTAAAATGAGAGGCTGATGTTGCAGTTGTATTGACTTTTGTGTCATGTTTGTTTCAGTTTACTAGTCAAAACAACTTTCAGAGCTCTTCCTTGTCCAGAAGGTTCAGGCTGCCTTATGAAAATGAAGCTGTCTTGTTTTCTGCTTCATAAATCATTGTCAAGCTGAGCCAGATAACAGAAACAAGTTCAGATTCCAAAATGATTATTCTTAGAGATGATGTATTAAGTATACAGAATACAACTTGATTTTCATAAGCCATGTTGACTTTGCAGAACTGAGGCTAGAGGGGAAAAAAATTAATGAGTAACTGGAGGTGTGAGAGCTTGCACAAATCCCAGGAGAGAGGCAACAGAGCGGGTGGGGAGAATTCCCTTGCTGAGAAGATCCTGAAGTCATTTCAAAGCTGCCATTTTCTCCTCATCTCTGCCCTTGTGCTATTTCACTGTTACAGATAACCCATTTGGAGCATCCTGTAGACCTATTTTACTGCACCCACTAATGTCGTTTTATAACCTTCGCTAGTCTTTGCATCCAGGCTCTGGAGTGAGAGTCTTTCAGAAACTATTCCCCTCCTGAGTACCAACGACAGGAGCCAATGCCACTGGAAATTTCCCTCCCCTTCACTTCTCTCACTCCTTTATGTCATGCTCATTTCTCAATGGCTCTGCAATCCTTTCATAGCTTTCTGGGTCTCTTTTTATAATCCAGAGAAACAGAAAGCACATGAATGATCCTGCTGTAATTAGATTAGTAGAGTCACAACAAAAGAAAGAATCCTAGACGTAAGGTGAATTCTTGAAATACAGTTGCAAGAGGTAGCCCTACATCAGAGAATATGAAGAGGCCCACAAGCAAGCCTCTTGCACCTCTACAGGTATCCTTTAGAGGAAATGAGCAAGCAGGAGGGACAAAGTGGGGTGTTGACAGCAATTTGAAAGTGAAAAGAATGATCTCATTTAGCAGAATCTTTTATTTATATGATATTACCATATGATATGTGACTGGAAAAGGCTGTGGGTGGTGAATCTGAACTGTGAAGCAAGGTTTAACGTTGTCAAGCTCTGGAGAAGATAGGACTTAAGACAGTAACACTTGTGCACTTCAGTGTGAAAATTGTAAGAGAAATGCAGGTAACTAGGCTTACTTTCAATCTGACCAAGTCAAGTTGACCCTCCTCTCATGTGGCCAAAACAGATAGGTTCTACGTTGTTTGGGAATTTTTTTAACCACCTGCAAAACAAACACCACAAAACTAGATACTGCAACACCACAACCCCCATAGAGAGCCTAACATGCAACAGCTTGACCAAGGCGCCTTGGTAAGGTCCCTGGCAGAAGACCACCACATGCTGTATGTCCAGCATAGTCCTGAGACAGTCCTTGTCTTGAAACACATACTCCGTTGCTGCCTGCATCACCTCCCCAGAAGTTCATCTTTAACACTAAACATCGTAAAAGAAAAAACAAACATAGGAAATTTCAGCTGCGGCTGTGAAAAGAAATCATGGTCAGGGCACCCCTCAAACATGTTTCTTCATTCTTTTAACCAAGGAAAGGAAATTAAAATCAAACAAACCTATGTTTAAGGAATGTGAAGGCTGTGAACCAAACCAACAAAAGCCAGGAAATGTTCAAGTTAAGGCTGTGACACTCTGTCCTTCACTCAAGCTGTTCTGACTTATATTTTCTAAACAGAGGGGGTTGAGATCAGCGTGTCACCCTCCGATTTGAATTTCCTGTTGTGAACTGGTATGTGCCTGTGCCTTATTAATGTTATTAGATATTGTTTATTGCATTTGTGAATGGGATGTAAGTGCACACATCTAAATTTAAATACACACACATCTCTATGCATTATATCAGCGCAGAACACTGCAACTATCAGAGCTTTTTGCAAGTGGTAATATTTGTCTCCTTAACAGCAATCAGCCTAGAAAGTGTCTGTATTTTAACGAGCCAGTAGCCACCTTGGAAAGTCATGCTTGTCACCATAGTGCACACAACAGCCTTTGGAAATGTCATAGTGGCTGTAGGAATAGAGATCAAATCCACTTGCTTCAAAGTCACTCCAGCAAGAGGAGACTTTAATTTAGGCAGCACCAGGCTCTAGAAACCTGGACACGTGTTTCTGCTCCCACTCAGTAGAGGGCAGCAGTAGGTGGAGATGAGGGGTGTTCAAATGTTCTCAGTAAATGTCTATCAGAAAATCAGATTTTTCCTGGATATGACAAAAACAACACACACACACACACACACACACACACACACACACACAAAAAAAAACCTAAGCAAGTTGGCAGCCATGTAGATGAATACATCAGTGAGTAGATGGTTCCCATGCAGCTCAGGAACCATTTGTACCATCACCACGCTCCCACCACATCTGGGATTTCACAAGTCACTGGAAGCTCAGCGGGAAGTGGGTGTGTGGATCATATGCTATTCTTCCTCCGGACACATGAGGGATTGGCGCAAGTCAGAGGCAGGATACCAGACTAGATAGACCAAATGTCTGGGCCACTATTGTGAGAATAATGTCAATTTAATGTTAGTCTATCATCACCTATTTTGAAATAACCTTTGTCACTGGCTCACTTCTGATCTTGTTTGGAGTCTGAACACTCTGGCACTGCAGCAGCCAGCACTGGCTTTCCCCAGAACAGCTTCAGCACTGTGAACAATAGATTTTAACCTTTGCCACTTTCATTTTTTTTCGGTTTTATTATCAGTCTGTGCTTCCACTACAAACTAAGCGCACAGGGCTTTGAGCTAATTACATTCTGTACATCTGAGCCAACTCTCAGTGCTTCATGCTGACACTCGGATACATCTGGGCCTGATAACAATTACAAATACTCTGGGCATACTTTTAAAAAGAGCTTATGTTACAATGTGAAACAGCATGTTTTACAGTGCTCATAACGGTCAGATAAATACAATAGCTTCAAATCCCCTTTCCGAGGCTTTAAAAAAAAAGTGCTTTGCAATAATTCATTTAGGTCAGGAACCTATAAGGAATAAACCCTTCCCCTCCTCTCCCAGTGTGAGACACGGCAAAATACTTGAACCTATGAACAGGCCAAAATTTTTGTCACAGGCCAGGGGAGAGAGAGAGGAGGTGACGGTGGGTTTCTGGTTCAGTGACAGCAGATAGCAGGGCCTGCGTTCATCCCAGTTAGAAGAGACCCTGAGCCATGATTTGGTCCTTCTGAACATCCTTCTCACTCTGTCTGTTGACTACAGAGAAAGCCTAGAGTGATTTGGTTCATAATTTCAGTGCTTTGGGTATCTGAAGAGGGATGAACAGGAGCTTGAGTTCCCTGTTGTACAGATGTCTGCAGCACTGGAGATAGAGGACTGGCTACACCTGCCTGCACAGCTCTTCCCTCCTCACCTCCTGCCCCCTCCTGCTCTCTAGCTCCTGTTCAGGCACCTGCTCCTGGAAGGAGCAAAGCGCACTTCTGAAGGTTGTCGCACAATGTAGTCCTGGCACTATGACCCCATTAAGAATAAAGAAATCATGACACACTCTAAACCTGCTCTCTCATACACCTGGAACTTCTTAGTCACGGAGATGAAGCAGATGAGAAGGGCACAAGCGCTGAACTGGGTCCACTTTTGGGTTCCTTCAAACACATTTTGGGGCAACCTGATGGCAGCTTTGCACATCTCCAGGGAGACGCAGGAACACTACATTGCCTTAAGAGCCACTGCTAGGAGTTTTTAGCAGCAGAATTCGAGCTGAGAAGTATTATAATGATATTTCACAGTGTTTTCTCCAAAACTTGAGCATGGAAGGGATACCTGAACCTGGGACTTACACAGACCAGAGAGGGGAAAAGCTTCAAAAAAATTTACCCTTGGAGGAACCAAACCAATAACCCTGTAAGAAAAAAAAAAAAAAAGAATTTTTTTTACTTCTTTAGTGACTGTCTCACTGGAGCAATATAAAACACTCAGGATGCTTTGCCAGTTTGGTTTTCTAAAAGAATTGTTAATGCTTTGGAATGATGGACAGAGAAGAATTAAAAGAAAAAACAACTCCCCAGGCCAGGTTTTTGCATAGGGCTGTAGCAATTGTCAGTCACAAAGAGCTCCCAAGCAAGCCCTTATGATAACACACAGAGTATATCAGCAATCATCTGTCTTTTCTCAGTAAACAGTTGTATAGTAATAAAACAGAGTGATACAGCTGACTCTAACCTGGCAAATTTCCCTGCACCTAGTGTTTACATCTCTTTAAGTGTATCTTTGTCATATGGTTACAAGGCTATTTCATGCTCTCAAGTTTAATTCTTTGTAAATATAGCTCTCTTCGTGCGTGTGAGGCGCATGTGTTAATAAATGTTCCATTTGGAGCCGTTCCTCTTGCTCAAATGGAAAATTAAGAGTCCTTGATTGAACAGCGTTAGAGATTGCTGGAAGTCTCCGTTCCCATCTCTGTGGAGTTGCGATGATTGCTCGGGAAGTTTCACACTTTCCAATATTTCTGTGAAGGCTAAATCCTGCCTTCTGGTAAGTTGTGGGGTGTCCTTTTTTTTTTTTTTTCTTTTTTTCTGCTAAAAAAAAAGAGGTTTTTCTGGAAAGCCCGCTCCCTGCATTCTCAGGGGTTATAAAAATGGGAATCATTTTTATTGGCAATCCACTGGAATAGTGCTGAGACAAATGGAAACTTGAAGATAAGGATCCTCAGAGGTGAAAACATACAGCTGTTGGGAATTGCGAAAGAATCTGGCCAATAAAGGAAGTCACTATTTTTCCAGGCCTGAAGTGAGTTATAGGCTGAGACGGGTGTTGTATATTTATGTAAGGCTGCAGCGGGGAGCTCGAGCAACCGTATATTGCTGAAAGAGCATCATTCACATTCAACCTGAGACAAAAGGTGGAAATGAAGTAACATCCTGACTGAAGAAGGGCTCACGACAGAATAATAACATTTCAGAGAGGGGGGCTGGTGCGGTTCTCCGTGGGTAGGCCTCAAAAAGAGGAAATGGCGGAGTTGCCTTGTCAGCCTTCAAAAAACACACACACACGCACACACGTGGCCTGGCCGGTGTCCTTGGGAAGGGGGGGTGGTTATCTTTCCCTGAAAAGTGTACGTCTAATTGATGTATGTGTATGGGTGTGCCACTACAGCTCAGTCTGCAGGCCATGTTTACCAGGAGGCATCTCCTACCCTGCTCTATCAATAGTGACCCCGATTATAAAAGACACTTGAAGGGCTGATGGTTTTTGAACTGCTCAATCCTATCTATTAAAAAAATTTTTAAAATAAAAAAATCTCTTTTCCCACTCTCTCCCCTCTCATTATTTTTACAATGTTTAGTTTGAAGGTGGCAGCATCAAAACCTGAGGAAAGCCGAGGAAGCAAAGGCAAGTGTCCCTCACCATATATAAACATTTTTTGCCATAAATAGATGTCCAAATGTAACATAAAGATGAATAATCAGTGTTTTCATGAGTTCAGCTAAGGCACACAAAGGGTTAATGGGTGTTTTGAAGTCTTACTACACATTTGGTAGGAATCTGCATCTGAATTCAGAGTCCAATACCACATCTATGGATGTAATCATGACTTTGCATGAAGTCATACCTTTTCTTTCAAAAATGTTTGGACATATGTCATGTTTTGTTTTGCTTTTTAATACAATAGCCATAATTTTGGTTCAAACTGTGAAATTTAGTTTCGGCGTAAATCTTCCACAGATTTTTGAGGGAGCTGAACATTTTTTGAAAAACATAGGATGGCTCAGAAATCTTAAGATAAACCTACTCTCCAAATTAAGGTGGTTTGGGAATTTTTGAAATTATGACAGACCTTGAAAACATCAGGCTTTATCCAGGGCTCATTTTAGTGGCAGGATAAATTACAGCACCTGGCTTTTAGACCAGAACTCCTGTGGCCCACATGTAGCTGTCTAAATGTTAGGCATTTAATCTGGTACAAGTTGGACAACCGGACAATAATAATCACAGACATCTTGTAAATCCCCACATCAGCCTGGGTGTGACCACGACTCTCCTCCACCATGCCAGTCGCTTTTTAAAAACCTAAGCTGAGATTGGATTTTTTGTTCTTAAAGAGATAAAGCACCAAAAGTAATGCAGAAATAGAAACATTCAAATTGACAGATTTTACATTCTCAACACATGGTCCAATGTCATCGATCTCGTCTCTTAAATCTTGGAGTATTTTGGAGAATACATTCTTCGTTTATGCCCTGAATCTGTGTGGAGGTGGTTTTCTCACACAAAGGATAGACACAACGGATTTGGAGTCCTTATAAAATACCAAGTGAATGTTTTCTTTTTTTAATAAGCATCCAGAAGGCTTTGAACCATCACAAAACAAACAAAACCTGTCATTCCCAGACTAATGTCCAACTTGCTCTGCCCTGTGGAATTTGGACCCAGCTTAAAGCTCCACTGGCAAGGACATTAAACTGAAAAAAGTACACCTGGGCTTAGAAGAACATCTTCCAAAACCATTAAACTTCTGACTAAGACTGTAACAACTGATGCGAAAATGAGAGTGTCTTTTTTTTATATTTTAATTATTCCTAAGTGATACTCATAAAAATATATTAGCTTATAAGGAAACTACTGGAGAATATAATAACGATGAAACTGTTACCTTTCACAGGATTTTAAAGCACTTCTTTAGAAGTGCACCTGAACAACTTCAGGGAATGACTGTTTTCCTAAAGATCTGGTTTAAGCAACTTGCAGAATTCTCCACTTTGGATTAAAAACATGTAGACTAATCTATAGAGTTCAAAATTACAGAAAAGGCATTTTCTTCTTCTTAAATCTGTAGGAATTTAAATATCAGAGAAAACACCCTAAAGGCTGAAATCTGTTGTTCTGTAGTTTAAATAAAGTTAATTAATCATAGACTTTTCACATTTTTATTACTATTTATTATTATTAATAATTATATTTTACCTAATACTATAGAACATGTGCTTATATCAATCAAATTCGGATTAGGCACTCTTAGGTGCAGAATGAACACACTCACAGAGGCTTGATAAAGCAAAACCTGATTGTTACTGGGGGGAAAAAAATCACACTGTGTTGTGATTTATCCACTTAAATGCCTAAACTTAAAAATTAGATAAGATACCCCAATCACATGAAGGTAGCCCACATAGCCTTCTTGTTAAAATGCCCTTCCATTTAAACACAGATTTTAACCTCTTCACCTTCACTGCTTACATTTTTCTTTCGTTTTGTTCAAAGCATTTAGGTAAATTAGGATGAGGTCCCTCCATAAAAATGCAAGGGGATCAGTGAAACTTTCATCTCTAATTTATTCATGAAGGAGAGAGGTCTCTCCTGGTCATGCTGTGCATCATCCTGTCAGAATGACTTTCCTTCTTCCCAAGAAGGGATAAAGGGAGATAGAGAAATCAGGGGTTTGGTCTTTCCTACTAATAATCACTGGAAGAGAGAAATTTGTGCAGTGCTTTATTCAGTGGTTATTGTACTGGAGCTGAATTTAATATCACATATTACAAAGCCAAGTTTCAATATTAAGGGGACTGAAGTTACTAATGAGTGAAAACATAAATTATTTATGTAAGATAACTAGATAGTCTTTTCATATGAAGTTCACACACAACTTTAAAAATATCAATTGGTGGATTCTCCTACCAACTCTGGCAGGTACAATAGACAGCTTTCTCCCTGGCAGACAGCAGAAGCTTGTGTGTGCTTGGGGAGGCAAGCACACACAACACACCCCACTCATCTCTAGCAGCGCAGACCCTGCCAACTCTAAGCTGTGCACAGAAATAATTCACTTTTGATTTCAGCTCTGGAAATTCACTGCAACTGACTATAGTCTTAATATCAATTATAAGAAAAAAAAAGATTTAATATTAATCATAAACCTGTTTTATGGCTCATACTCCCTATCCCTTCAAAAATCTTCAGTTTTCAGATTGATTTCTTTCACTTATTGTTGTTATAATAACATCCCATTTTGCCTCCTGATCTTTCGGAGGGGCAAAAAGGCTTATAATACAAATGCCCTTTATCCCAGCAGATGAATGAACTCTTCTGTGTTCCCCCAGCTTACAAAAATTATCATCTTTTATACATGCTTTAAAAAGAAAAGGGTGGGGGCTAGGGAAGGAAAGCAGGATCTGGTATTAGTCCTTTTAGTCGTCAGGAAATTACAAAATGTACACTTGCGGAGTAAGCAATTTTCGCAGTCTGCTGGCACATCCATCTTTTTAATGAGCCTTGTTTATAACCTGACGCCATGTTTCTAGTCACCTACCCTGTTTACATCTTTGGCCCCTTTAATTAAGAGAAGAACCAGTTAAAAGAAAGTAAGAAGAAATATTAATATGATCTGATTAATTCAGCTAGCGGGAGGTTATGGGGTACCAAGGTTATTATAACCTATAAAGGCAACATGAGCAAAGCTGTGTTCATTTGTAATTTTATTAGGCAGAGCAAATTAGTGAGCCCACATGGCAATGACAAAAGACCCCTTCCTATTCTCTCTTACCCCCCACCGAAAGGGCCAGGCGCCTAAAGTTAGGCTCCATATTAGGCAAATGAGAGCTGATAAATCTCAGCCAACAACTAATGAGAATCTCCAGAGTTGGAGCTGTGCTAATTTGAAAACATTAGCTGGGATTTCTTTTCCTTTATTTGGTGTATGTACAAAGTCCAACTAACTCGACCCCGCTCTTGTCACGGGGGTCAGTGAGGTGTAGGTGGTAAGGCAGGAGGGGGAGACGAATACACAAAGGGTTAAAGATAAAACATGGAGTAAACATGGGGGAGGGGCTAAAAGGAAATGCTGATAATACGCAGATCATTACGAAGAGCATATATCACTGATAGTACAAAGAGGGATATAATTACAGATAATTACAAAACACTTATGCAGGAGCCCCTCTCAGCCCCCCAAATGAGAAAACGCAGATCTTTCCCTTGCACTATCATCTTGCGTTGTCCAGGCAGTAACACTGAAACTATGGCAAACCCCTTTCAAGGCTTTCCAGTGTTGCATCTCTCATGATGTCACTTCACCAAACTCAGGGAAACCTCCTGTTGAAGAGGCAGGTGGATCCCAACCCTGGTGTGATCCAGAAAAATTACTATTGGGTAAGACGGTTAATCACAGCCATACCAGTCCTGGCTATAAATTACTATATCATCTTGATGGCACACAGATTACAAAACCTGTGCAAACTTTCCAGCTTCTCTGAAGAAGGGCCTGACGTAACAACATCCATTTATTTGAATGACTGGGGTGTGAAAGGAAAGTTCACAGCACTTCTGAACAGTTTGGTCCGTAAGTATCTGCTGCATGTTACACATAACAGATGAACAGCACTGCTAACTCCCAACGTATAGGTGGGGAAACCGAGGTACTTCAAGATTAAAAGAATAACAAGCTTTCTACTGCATTCATATTTGTTTGTTTACTTGCGTGTTTCCACCAAAATATTTTGAGGGACTCTGTCAAACTGAAGGATTAAAAATTCATTAATACTCCGGAAAATCTGGCTGAAAAGAAGACTAAAATCACATAAACCTCGAGGCTGAGATATCAGAAAAATGTCTTGGATCGTGGTCATATGCTTCAGTCACTCACCATGACTGCTCATCTATTGCTGCATCTTTGCTACCTGTATCTTTTAATTCTACTGATATTCAAAAATGTCACTTTTTATCAGACACTCACTCAGCTGCGAGCCAAATGAGTGAGCAGATGGGCTACAGACCATAGAAACTTTCTGCTTTACGTACAGCATGAAAAACAGACAGAAAAGCAAGGTCTCTGGTAGCAGTAAGAGAGCTAAAATAGCCACAATAGTGGGGGGGCGAGGAGAGGGGAGGAAATTATTCCAAGCGTTTTAATTCCTCTATTCATAAAACTAACATTCAGGGATTTAAGAAACATGCAAAATAAAATATGAAATATGTAAAAAGTACGAAAGAATTATTCAAAAAAAAAAGGACGCTTTTAGGACAGAGAACATCTTACTGAAGAATCAATTTTAAGAACATTATATTTCACACTTCATTCATCTCAGTTTAGGTAGCAAGCCTAATAACACTGAAAACTGCTTTTATGTGTATCTAAATCATCCAACCCTCATTGTTTTTCCTCACCTAATCCCCAAATGATTTCATTAACACACGAAATCCCGCAGTCCAGGTAAGACATCAGTGTTGGGGAATTGCCAGACTGCAAAATCACACAACATCGTGGTCCCTGTCTACTGCATGTACAGTTAAGTTCCTCTTTTCACTCCTGTAACAAATTTCATTGACTCTGATACTCTCAATTTAATTGAAATGTATGGAAGTAAAACATTTCAGTATCAAAGCCTACCTACTGATGGGGAAGTTTAAGTCATCCTAGTTTAGTTAGATTTATTCACTTTTCTCTTTCACACATGACCTTGGATTTTGAGAGTTGGTACCTCGAAGATTTCTCCTAAGCCATGGCCCATGGCTTTAAGTTATTACTAAGGATAGGAAGATTCATGGTGACTGACAGGTTCAAATCTCTCTTTCACAGTAGTGCCTGTAAAAGGCAAAAGACTCCAAGAATTCAAAATTAGATTTATTGTTCAGTTTCTATCCTCTCATACACATTTTAGCAAGTGTTATTAGGTGCTGTGGATTTTCAATCCCTCATGTTACTGGTGTGTTGAATTATCCCAGTGATTTCCTGGTGTGGTCCAAAAGACTGGTTTGGGTCTTGCAAGACAGTATCAAAAACGAAAATCAAACAAAATCCAGAACCCCTCTCTGGAAAGGCAGCATCACTGTGAATCACAGCTTTCTGGAGATAAGGTTTGAAAACCATTAACTTCACTTTTTATTTTGTCTTCTGTTTCTCCACACCATCAAAATCTGGGTAAGACTAGAAAACACCAACATGTCAAAATGAAAAATATAATTTAAAACAATCTGACACTTCATTGCTGGGCCCCATGCCATTTTAACACAAGCTGGGACATATACTTCAAAACGTAGAAGAAAATTGGTTCTTGGGATATCTTCAAGTCTAATTTTGCACTTGCAAGATGAAAGACAGGACTTTTTAAAGGAGTCTAAACAATTTCAGACTCCAGATTTCAACAGCTTTCAGTGGACCCCACTTTTCAGATAGGGATGCCAGCTGTCATCCTCAATGCAAAGCAGTCCTCTGGTAGTGGAAATCTCCCAGCCACCTACTTTCACTTGCCTGCCTTCCCTCTACTTATAGCGGAGTGGTGAGACTATAACCACACAATGGTGGAGCTGCAGTGTGCTGGTCTTCTGGACCACCTCTCAGTGCAGACGGAGTAATTCTGTTGTATCTCTGCCCGGCTCTAGGTCTTCTGGTGATTTGGATGTCACCTTTCCTTGACGACACAATTTTTTTCCCCCAGGAAAGGATACTCCGTCTTCCCCAGCTCTTCAGGGATGAGGAAGAGTACTTCAAGACCAGACTGAAATTAAGGAATATGAACATGGGACCAAAATCCAACAAGGCTGTTGAATGCCTTCCTAAGGTAAATTGTTCCTCTCTCATTCTGCTTCACTAAGTCTTAAAATGGACTGATGAAAAAGAATCTGAACCACACGAAAACCACTGTGATGTGTGAACTTTCATATGGAAATAGGTTTGTGGCTATTCATTACCTGTTTATATTTGCAAGGTTAGAAAGTTTAATTGATCGTTCAATAAATTATCACTTTACAGATCAGGTTAGGCTCTTAAATAAACCACGAATCACCATGTTAACACACAGATATAAATGAGTCTTTCTCAATAGGATAAACACTGTCCCCCATGTATGGTAGGTGTGGCAATTAGATTATTGATTTTAGGTAAATGTCTTGTTAATTATGCAGGAGGCTTCACTACTTGTGTTAATTAACTTACTGCTCCTTTGAATCAATACACTGTGGCCCCAGGAGAAAATTCTTTCTCCCCCTGGTCTTTGGGGCAAAAAAAGGAAAAGTTTTCTTTATCTCATTTCCTCACTTTACTCCTGAAATAGCTCCACAACTTCTTAGTTCCATGAGTAAAAAATAAAAAATTAAATGGAGAGTAAGACAAGTGTTAAGAGATCACCAAATACTTCAGCCAATGAGAATGAAATACAGAATTTCTCTATGAAAAACAGAAGTTCATCCTGTGGGGATTGAACTCCAAATGGTGCAGAGGCTATCAGTGGACCAGCCTGCAGAAGCTGTCCGTGCAGACCTCCTGAGGTTCTTGAGAACTTGAGATCTCTTTCTTTCCTTGTTGAAATTTTAAACTCTCTCTATGATTTTTTTTAATGTCCTAATCATCAACTTGTCTCACAGGAACCTCTTCCCGGTATTCTCTCACCAAAATGTCCCCTCACCTATACCATCCTTTTCATTCTCAAACCTTCATTTCCCACATTTTCTTCATTTTCTTCCTTCTTTTCTCTGCTTTTAGTCTTGCTTTACAGACAGGTGCTAGAATGACCAACATCCACTTCTACACCACTATCCCCAGAGCTGGCTACACTTTCAAACAAGTATGTGTTGAAAGCCATTCCCATTCAGACCTGCCTATCTTAAATATAGCTTAAACTATCTTAACAGGCATAGATCAATCTACAGACCCCTCTGAAAAAAAGAAATCCGGTGGAGGTTTAATTTTATAGACTTATGTAAGAGAGGTTTTTCCATTTTTGTTGTTTGCTTGTTTTTTTAATAGGCTACATTGATCCTGTTATCTAACAGAGATCTACGTCAGAAAATCCCATGCAGAACTTCCCCAAAATTTTTAATGTTGTTGTCGTAATTTCTGAGCTCAGAGGAACACAGGTTTTGTCCAGATTAACACTCAGGGTTAAAATGATGGCTGTAAGCAGAAATTTTCACATGATCACTACCCAAATCTGTATCAAAGCTCCCTGGAAGCAGGTGGATCTGGGTGTCTGGGCAAAAGGTCGGTCATTTCCTTTTCATCTGCAATAAATGAAACAAACTGAAAACCAGCTTCCTGCTTGGCCTTTGGTTGTTGTCATATTTTCTCCGTTCTTTTGTGGTGATTTTTGCAGTTCAAATCCTATTTATGGTTTTTTCCCCAGTATATTTTGTTTCTGCTTTCTTTGGTGAAAAGTAGAAATGAATGATGAGGACCATAACCCTGAAGATATTTAAGTGTAACTTCATTCATATCAGCAGGCTCAGTGCAGTCAACAGGGCTTTTACATGAGCAAAGTTACTCACATGTCTTAAGTGCTTGCAGGATCAGGACCTTAATCTTGTGTTTTATGCTATTCGTTGACCTTGGTCATGTACACATTTATTACTGGCATGAAAAAGTACAAGGTAGAGTGAGTGACATTCCTGATGCAGGGAGAGGTTTAACAGGAGAAAAGAAATGTGAGTGGTTTTTTAACTGTTCTAAAAATAACCTAAAAAAAAGTCTTGGTAAAAGTTTGAGACTAGCTTGCATTGATGTTTACATGAAGCCTGTTAGACATAATTTTCCGAAGCTGTTTTCAATCATGCAAATGATTTTTTCCTTTGCAATATGCTAATGCAATCTGATTTATTTCAGTTGTAAAAGTTAATTACAACGTGTTTGTGAGTCCCTAAAGATGATGTATTAAATGTTTATAACCAGGATTATTAAAATGTCCTGTCTCGATTACAGTGCTTCTCTTTCAAACACTAGAACTAATTGTAGCCTTAAATCACAACAACCTCACCGTTAAAATTAACACAAGGGCAACATTGCATAATTTTAATTAATTTTAATTTGGCCAAAGCAAATTAATTTTTGTTTTCTAGAAGGACAGCTAAACTCTT